>NW_010191848.1:46724-84843 GCF_000695765.1 Mesitornis unicolor | reverse complement strand
CCCTACACCTCAGAACAGAGTGCATGGTAATGTGAGTGAACTTACCCAAAAGCACTGGGATACCTGGTTACTGTGTGCAATCTCCAAGTTTTAATGTGGCTTACGTAGCTTAGGCCAGTTGTACAAACAAGCAAGTAAGATTTAAAACATATTCTATTTTGAATACCACAGTTTCCTTAAGGGCAGTTTAATGCAGCATATTTTTCAGATTTCCTGTGTGTTGCATGCCACTGTGATGTAATCTAGCAAGATGCTCCAAACTGTGACAGGCATTTTCAAATGTGAAAAATATGTTTCCAAAAACCAAAGTTACTATCACATCAGACCTCAACAACCACAAAGAGCTGGGCTGACAGGTTTGAACTACATTTTATGCCATCTCAAACCTCTAAGGGCATGTAATATTCTGTAATTCAGAACTCTGGTGATGTGTGTGATATAAGAACTTATATGTACTCCAACAGAGACAAATGAACATTCTGAAAATATGAGACTCTCTGTTTTTAAGAAGAGTGATCACTATCTAAATTATCACTTTCTGAAAGATCATGTATCAATACAAATGCATTTAAAAATTAAGCAATACTCCATTCAGCCTTAGCAAGCTCTTCACTAGTGCACTAGCTTGGAGGACTCTGAGGAAAGCCAAGCCTATTGAAAAGAAAGGGACCGAGCAGAGGTCAAGGAGTCATCACCCACAAGGGAAGATTGCCAGAACTATCATTGTTTAACATAGGGAAGTTTGAAGAAATTACCAATTTAAGATATTGGAAAGCCTGAGGCAAAGAGGACAGAAATAATCTGCTCTCCTTGTCTTCAGGAATGAAAAGTAATGTATTTCAACTGCAGTGAAGAAGACTCTCATCAGATATTATGGAAAACTCCCTGATGGTAAGGATAATGAAGCACTGGAATAGATTTTCTAGGGAAGCTGTAGGATATCTGGAGGATTTTAAAAGCGGGTTAGGTAAGCCTCTGCAGGAATGACACGAGCTTAGCTGACTATGTCCTGAGTCACAGGACAAGATGATCCCTGGATATCTGACCCACATAGCCTCATTTTTATGAATCTTTATTTTAAAGACCTATAACAGAAGGCATCCAAAGTACCAGGTTTCAAATATAATTTCTCTTTACGCAAAACCTGGACTTGGGTCTTTGGGTTAGCCATAATGTCTTAATTTCAATTTTGAATGCATCTTCACATTGTATGGCTAGTTGAAGGGAACACTTGACAATAATACATAAAAATGTATGTGGTTAAGAAAAACAGGAGGTTTTAAAGGGTTATTTTGACATAATAATTTCATAAGAGTCAACAGTTGGATGTGAGAGGCAGATGTTTTCAAAGTACAAGAAAAGTGCATCTTACTAAAAGTCAATGATCACTGAAATTATCCACCAAGGAAAATGATGGACTACTCCATCTCAAAGACATTGACTCAAAACTGAATATCTTTCCAGAAGGTAAACTTTAGTCATATAAATTTAAATATAAATATAACATTCAATATAGAAATAATAAGTTGAATTACTATGGCTGTGTTGTACAGAAGATCAGCTTTTTGTCATGTAAATAATTATTTTCAACTTTCTTTCCTAGCACTCTATTCTTGTTTGAAGTTACACATATTCTATAATCAAGTCGTCTCTCTCATATAATCAAACTTTACTTTTCTGATCTAGTTTGCTTTTTTTCCCAAAACAGCTATCTTTCACACCTAAGATATTCAAAATGCTCACAAGTAAAATTCTGAGAACACTAAGATTTTCATAATTCCTTGAACTTTTGGATTCTCAGATGGAAAGGATACACCATTTTATGTTTTTTTAACATTATGCCTATTATTAGAATTAGCTTACATTTCAGAACAATGAGCCATTTGAAGTATAAAAATGGCCTTTAAGGTTTCAAAAATGTTAATATGAATTATATCAACATCTTCAAAATACCTTTCTGAAGATTCTGGCGAACAAAAATATCAGTTAAGTGAAGGACAAATTAAAAGATCTTTGATTCCACAAAGCAGCTTTTTCTAATAAAATATCTGTTGCTAAATGTTCCAATCTCACTTGAACTTTATTTTTTTTTAAATAAAATAAACTGCTGGTTTACTTCAATTCTGTTTCCAGAAGTCTTTTTCTGCAGCAGTCTTATGGTTTTGGAGGTTTTTATCAAAATCTCCAACTCACTATCTTACATTTCAGAAACAATAGGCTGGTACTAAGCAGAACAGAACAAAGACAAAAAAATATCTTCCTCTGACTCAGTTAAAGAAATTATTTTTTATTGGACCAAATTATCTGGATTACCCTGTGTAATCATCATAAGAGAGCACTTCTACAGTGTTTGTGTCTTTCACGAATTTTGGCAGCAACACACAATTATTTCCACAGCTTTGAAGGAAGTTTTACATGGCTTTGGAGCAAGAAACCACCATTCTGGAGCTCCACTGAAAGCATTTCTATTTAATGAAGGTACCCACTGACAAGTCCTTTAAGATTTTGTCAGGTGGATCATAATAGACTCAACATTCACTTTGTTGATATCATGTAGTGCTGACCCTTTAGTCAGAATAACACTTGGTACAGATTAAAACGCTCTGTAACACACTCTGTCTGTGCTGTTGCCAAAATCAATTTAATTTGCTATTTCAAAAAGCTTATTTCCCTGAACTGTTTCTTCAGACTTGGGTTACATTCATGTGAAAATTAATTTCATTTCAATTGAATCCTGTACCAGACCGTCCATTATTTGACTGGAAGGTGATACCAGTTAAACCAGTCTGCAACTGTCTGGATCGGCTCACTTCTGCTGGTTGATTGCTGGTACTATATTGCAATTCTTCCTCCGTTCTGGAGGTTCCCCAAGATTTCAGGACTTACTAAAAATGAACATCTGTGAAACAGAGATGTCCTCAGCCAACTCTTTCAGGATTGTTAGGTGCAAGTTAGCCAAGACAGATGATACAAAATGTTTATCCCTAGCAGATCCCTATTGTTTTCTTCAGTAATGATGAGCTACGAAGGTGATAAAGTATGTCAATATACATTTCCAAATGGAGATGAGGAATTCTGATTACTTCTGTCTTTTTTACCTCATCACTGTCAGTTTTTTCTAGCTTCTCTACCATTAAGCCTACCTCCTCCTGAAGGTTTCTTCTGTTCCTAATATCCTTATCCCTATACTGTCACCAGGGATTCTGTAATAGGTTTAATTTCTCTTAACAATGAGTTTTAATTTCTCTTAACAATTCCATGATTTCTACTTTATATAGGTTGTTTTCAACTTTTTTTCCTATATGTCAGATATTTGGGGATGATTATAGTTTTGTTTCTTCACTGAACCAGAATTTATTTTAGCAAATTACATCTTCTGAATGTGGAATCGAGACCTACTAGCCAAACAATAAACTCTTGCTGAGGAACTCCCTGTTTTCATTCAGATTTTTCCATCTCCAGTTTTCCTCCGAGGCAAATTTAATCATCACTTCTCCCATACTTCCACAAAATTTATTCATCACTTCTCCCTAACTTCCACAAATGTGCTAGTTGTTGGGACTGTTCTCTTTTAATATATTAAGTATAAGTTACATATTACTTGCAATCAGATCATGAACATCAGACCCATAGTCACTAAAGGTTGCTGCACAGCGTTTAATTCATCTATATCCATCAGAACAAAATTCAGCATAAAATTACTCATTGTCAAAGCCAGTATGTTTTGTGTTAGAAAACCATCATGTATCATCCATCATTTTTAGGAGCTTTCCTACCCTCTGCATGAAGTGGAGCTTCCATCATTGCATTCTGTACTCAAGTCCCTCATGACAATTACTCTTTCTATTTATTAAAGACAGGTGTTGCTTTGGCTGGATTCAGTGGGCTGTAGCTAAGTTACATTAGTGCATAGTCCTGGCCTTTGTTAATTAGTTCGTAGATTCATAGGCATTCAAGAATGCACATTTCTTGTTTCCCTGTAGCCTCCCAGATTTCAGAACTTCAACTCACCACTTTCAGCCCTTTTAATATTTACTTTTTTTTCTAAATTTTTCATGCAGTTCTATAGACAGCTTTAATCAGAGAGAGAAAGGAAGGTAGCTCTTTCTTACATTAATGAAAAACATACATGGAAATCAACCTGTAACTATGAAAAGACACATTATACACCTCCATATGAGTTATTTTTAATACACTTCCATTACTAGACTTTGAGACCTTACAGGACTGCTTAGTTTATCTATTCAACCTGCTAAATAACACAAGCTGAGAAACCCCACTGCCTGTTCTTTGGATCAAATTTGTTCCTGACTGAAATATTTTAAAGGAACTTATGATCTTGGTATTGGTAATGAATGCTTTGTACCAACTTTATTCTGACATGAAAGATAAGACAAGAGATCCTGTTGTGAAAGTTGGCATCCTGTCTTTAAAATTATATCAGCCAAAAGCCTACCTGATTATTGTACTCCAGAGTTCCCCCCACTAAGGACTCTCTGTAATTACTTTAAATTAAAGATATCTGTCTTCCATACATGATTCTAAGTGTGAACAGTAATTTCTACCAACATTATGCTAAGGATTTCACCCTCTAATACTATGATGTTGGACAACAAAGGAGTTCCTTTGTAAATGAGTAATACCCTCAAATTAAGTGTAACTTCTGACAATTTCTCATAAAATCCCATTAGTGTTTCATAACTGGAATTACCATAATTCACATGAATAGTATTTTAATCATAATATAATTGTACGGCAAGAGCCTTGGATCCCTACATTCAAAATAACTTACTTTTTTAAATGTCCTGGATTTGTGCATTGGAACAGTATACATATTTGACAACTTTTCAGTTTAAAAAGCTTGCAAGGCTCCACCATTTCACAAGCTGAAGAGCAATTTTCATAATTATAATTACACAGAAGCATGCACATAAACTTGGCAATCCCCATCTAAGCAACTAGCTCAGACTAAACTTAAATTGTTAAAGCTCCTTTCATTGAACCAAGCCAAAGGGAGCTGTGAGACCTGATTTTGCTACTAAAGCTGATTATTTGAGATAACGCCCACTAAACTGCCAACTTTTGTTGCAGCTACAAGGTGCATTAAGTGCAAGAATATACATAAAAAGTCTCCAGAAATAACGAACATTGCTTATGTACATTTTTGCTGTTGGAAATGGTTACATCTGTGCTGCAGACAATGTACCCAGACCCTTTAAGCCAAGGTTTGTACCATCAATGAATCAGCAAGAAGTCATCTTGCTTTTGCTGATAACAAGCAAAGGGGACAAACCAACCACCATGAGCTGGAGCAACATTAAGGTGTTCATGTCATGAACACGTGTCTGACTTGCGCTGGCCAAGAAGTGGGAAAGGAATGACACTGGAGACTCCACGCCAGCACTTCGTGCCTGAAAGCACCGACTACGCTGATTTGATGGGCCCAGATATGCTGGCTTGAGAGCCAGACTGCGCTACAGGTTCAGCACAAAACATCCAGAGCACCCCAGGGAGTCTGGCTGCAGTTATCCTGCTATGGGACCCAGTCCAAACCCTAATGCTATCCACACTTGTGCTGCGGGTAGGAGCACGAACTCCCTGCCCACTCCTCCCTGCTAGAGTAGGTCAAGTCAAAACTTAAACACTTGCAAAGATCCAAAGCTCTGTAAAGCTGTAAAGCTTTGGTGGAAATTAAGAAGTTTAAACTGCTGCTTCTGTATAAAGATATGAGGCAATCATCCTTGGTAGTGATAGACTTCAGGTTTAAGCCACTGCTCTAGCACCAGTTCATGTTATTGCCATCATATGTATGGTAGCAATGCAATGTGAATGCCCCTAGTACTCAGAGGTCACAAGATGTGCAGGTACAAGTCTATCACAATATTTCAAATATGCTGTTCACCCTGAAAAATTACAGTTTCATTTCCCTTCTCACCCATGCAAGGAGTCTGACTTGGCTCTCTTAGTCTCTGTATTTCCAGTGAACTGAGAAATAAAAGTTAAATTTTCAGAAAAAAATATCACAGCTCTCATTTGTACCCTGCAAGCAGAGCAAATGAAGGTCATGGAGCACTGCCAAATGACATTTTTTCCTTTTTCTCAGTTAGAGTAGATTTCAACACTGATCTTGGAAGTAAAAACACTACCAATGAACCAGGCTGATGCCAAAACTCAGCTATGAAAGCAAAAGACCCTAAGCTACAGTACATTAACTGTGCTACCACAGAGGTTGTCCAAGCCAGATTCTCTCTATAATAGGACAGTATTCCTAGATGCTTTTCTGACCCATATCTATGATGCACCATATCCACGATGCACCATATCTACTCCTTTGTTTTGTCTTGTCTTACTTCTGGAGCAGGCAGCCCATCCTTCAAGAAGTTAAATTATATTTTAAAAAACTCCAAAACAATAAGAAACAAACAAAAAAACTCCCAACCAACACCTGTGCACGTTGTTTAGTTTTATGGTTGCAGGGTGGTATTGGGCCTATTTCTAACATCTAAGTCCTCAGACCTTGAGCAAGCATTGATAAAACTGGGATTCTATTAGAACACTGGTGTTAGAATTTCTAACAGTAGTATTTAAAAGCTAACATATTTTAATAAATGGTATGATTTTCAATACCTGGAACAACTGCATAATACTATTCTTAAAACTGTACAGTACACTTTCTGAAGCAGATTGTCAAGGGATTCTTTTTACATGAAGTAATCAAGTCAATCAAAAGAAGAGTCATTTTGTTCTCCTGAAACACAAGCCATTATCAATAGCTTAGGAAGACCTCACTGATCTTTAAGGCATCCCCCAAAGACTCATTTTGCAGGTATTTGCCTGCTCTCAGGCACACACTTCTGCTCAGTGGGGTCAGCACTTCTGGGCTAGCAAGAAGTCCTCATGCTGCATAACGTGCAGCTGTGCTGGGAAAAGGCTGGAGTGGAATGAAAAATAAAAATTATCATATGTTCACCTACCACAAACATGCAACAGTGTCATGGGAACACACAGCTGGGTGCAGCTGGCACTCCTTGACATATCCTTGCATTTCACTGGGCTGTTTTGAAAGATGCATGGGCCAAGATCTGCCTGAAGGTCTGTAAAACTCTTGAGACTCTTTCAAAATAAACCATGTACCTGAAATGCAGCAGCAGCATCCTAATCCTACACATGACCTAGCTGAGTCATTTATATTTGTGGTGATTTATCTAAATACGGGGCAACTGCAATTTGTGTTTTCTGCAGCAGGTTTATGGAAATTGCAGAAATAAGCCTTCCAAAATGGGATAAAACAATTCTGAAATCTGTTTCTAGTAAATTAATGTGTCTCATTGCAGGAAAAAGACATTTTAGAAGTTCATGAAGACAGAACTCATTGCAATGCACTGTTGGCTGACCTTCGTATGCTTCTTCTATTCTGTGCCCCAAAAGGCATTATATGCATGTAATTTCCAATATGGGAACAATTTGAGTTGTAATTAGGCAAATCTCAGAAGGTTCCGCCACTGATTTGTTCATTCTTTCAATATTATTCTATAGGACACACCAAAAACATTACATTAGGTTCAAGCAGGGGACAATTAAGAAAACTTTAATCCTGTTACAAGGGTATGTAAACATATCATCACTTCATAATGGTGTTATTATACTTTACATATTGGGCAGATGGGTCTTATTGGTGTTCTGGCATTTGGTATTGCACATGCTGTCTCTAAACACAACTTGCCATATTAACAGGCACATTTCCCATGATCAGACTCATAGGATGATAGTCTTCTACTACAAACTGTAATAATAAATATGTATCTGTCGAAAGAAGCATTCACAAAGTTAAGAGATTGGAATAACTTATTTCCAATAAGCCTTTTGTTATGATGAAAAATTAAACAGATTAATATTATATCAATAAGTATTGACACTAGATAATTCTTATTTTAAAAATCCTTACTATGATGAGAGGAAAGTGTAATTTGCCACCTTTGATATGCAGTATTTTTTCATTTCCTCTTCAGGTTTGCAATTTATATATCACTTCTATACCATTCATATACATATAGTGTAGGTATAAAAAACATATCCACATGCTTACACACATGAGCAACTATATGTATGTATATGTGTGTGTAAGGTAAGGGATATATAAGATACATTACTATACACACTGGTTGAAGACTAGTTGAAATACAGACCTTTTGTATACTGGTTAACATAATTGTATTTAACTTGTGAAGCCTTACAATATTTACTCAACATCCATTATTGTAGAATGTTTTCTTTATTCTTTAAACTCAAAAAGACAATTTACTTTTCAAATTACATTTAAGAAAATTACCCTAAAGCAATTTCCACAATCAGGAAAAAAGCAACAAACTAATAGCATAAATATTATGTTCTTTTTGTCAGGTGATCAGTTACTATAGTGCCATAAACTATAGAGAGAATCTTTTGCCTTTAAATGAATGCCAAAGTAATTAATCTTTCAATGTATCTATTTTAACAAGAGAATAATATTAGAAATCAGCTTAATTAAAAAGATGTGGTGGAATTCATTATCAACCTAAAATTACAGAGAAAAATAAATGAAGAAAATTTAACTCACAGATTTTTATGTGAACTAAGTTCAGGCCAACTGCTCACAAGATGTAACATGAAATTGGCAATGTTAGATAAAGTAGTAATCCAAATTTATGTTCTACTTGATGTAACTTTAACCCCAGTTTATACTCACTGTTGTGCTTATAGTCTACATTTTGCAAGAAGAGCACAAAGATTCAGCTGTGTCTGTGACCGGGAGAGGATGACTAGGAAAGGGCACAATAACAGGAGGAGAACAATTTTGATGCCTTTCTCGGCATTTCTTTCCTGCTGCCAGTAATCAGAGGCATAAGGACTTCCTAAGTCAGAAATTTATTACTATTATTAGCTTTTGAATACCTTTTTTCCACTAATTAATCTAATTGCTTTCTTAAGTTCACATAAACTTTCAAGATTATAGGTGCCACAGTTTAACTATGCACTCTTTATTTTGAACTTGCCATCCCATAACCTTCTCAGAGGCACCTTCACGTTTTTCTTTATGATAAATGGAATAAACATTCCCTGTTCACTAAAATCATGCCACTTCTGATTCCTAACATGTCTTCTACTCTCCTCAATCACCCAGCACACTAAATTAATGAAACTGTGTGCTAACAGAACTTGAATACATTGAAGCCATAAAACTAACACTCACTGACTGCTTAATTAGATCATCTTTTAAAGTGAAAAGTATTTGCACTTCTTCTCTGGAAGCAATATGTGTTTTTCTAAGTTGTCTGCTAAAAAGACGTGCCTTTTTTCTTGGGGCTGTGCTCAAGGATCAAACTTCTGAGCAAACTGATAGCAAAGACAACTAATAGCACTGCAGTCTGATTATAATTCAAAATGTATAAGGCAGAGCTGAGTTCATTTATGCAGTGTGTGTGTGTGTGACAACTGTCAAAAACACTCCTTTAGGAAGCGAACAGGTTATGTATATTCAGCAGGTGAAATCTTCCCCCGTAACAGGCATTCTCCAGGCATAAACCAGCCAGTGATTTAAACAAACCATTCTTCGCCTCCGCAAAGTGAATCATATCCCATAGCTGGTATTTGGGCACCGCTAGCTAAAATGTGTCTCTTTTTCCAGCTGAATCTGTCAAAGTCAATGCAATGGTAGCACTCAGAGACCAGAGCCAGCACAAAATGGTGAGAACAAAAGAGCATATCCTCCCTACCAACCAAAACAAAACACAAACAAACAAACAAAAACCTGTTATTCATTAGGCTGATGCATGATTCCCAGTAAAAAAAAAAACTTACTTTAGTTTTCATTGCTGAACTCTGACATGGACTGTCATGTACAATTACACTCTGTAGGTGTTTGACTTAGTGTTACTTCTTTCTGCAAAAAGAAAATACTTACTAGCTCCACCAACCAGCCCTTGACTGGGCTTTGTGGCTTCTCACTTTTTTTTTCTTTTTAATACAAAGCCCCAACTTAAATGTATTTAATAGAAAAGTCTTCTGTTGTATTGATTTTTTTGCAAATCGGCTCAGGATAAGCACTGACTGGAGCAGACACAGTATGGAAGTGATTAAACTTTCGCTCTCTTTCAGGTCTGTGGCAGAAGGTAATGTTGAATTACCAGCTTTGCAGAGCAAAAGCAGAAGGGAAAACCTTTATTCCCTTTTAACTGGGGCCTCCTGAGTGTCATGGAAAAGATGTGCTCTGATCTTCGGTCAGCAAATCGCAGTTTCCTTTGGGCTTAACTTGGAGTTAGTTGGTGTGAGTGGAGAATACAGGTGCAGGAGATGAGCTCTTCTGGAGAAGACATTTGCTGGGGTCACCCAAGTGCCCCTGCAGCCAAACTAGCACCTCAGATGTGTCCTCTTTCTCATTCTGTGGCTCCACGTGCCAGAAGTGGATGCTCACTGGCCTGAAGCCTGATGAATCAACCAGCATCTTCTAGCCACTTAGAAGCTGCTCTGTCCCAAAAGCATGCAGTGTCTTGAGCCCAGTAAGGTGATTCCTGCACAGCTGAAATTTAATACTGTCAGCCCTCTCCTCTCTGCTACCTCAACACCTACAATTTGTCCCCACAAACACACAGAGGATCCATCACATGAAATTTCACACACATTGAGAGAAGAGAAAAATTAAAAGTGTACCTCAGTCAAACGAGTAAGGAATACTGGTGGGAAGAAGGACAAGGTCTGGCAACCCAGACTGGAGCCTGCTCAAGGACTCCTGTCCAGGGGAAGGAGAGGTGGGAAGGAAAGGCAAGTGCTTCTAAGCACTATCCAAAGTTTCAAACTGAGAAAGTATGATAATTGTTACCTGTCTTCCAGTCTTTGAGGTTCACTTTGCAAAAAAAGATAAACACAGATTTCGTTTTATTTTATTTGAATGTGAAAACATTAAGTGACCTTGACATGTACAGACATCCCTCCCACCCAAGCCTGATAGAGGTGTCACAGTTCAAAACCGAGGTCATCCCCAGTGCCCAGCATTCAACTATTGTCACAGTAGCAAAAACTGGATAAATAGGAGGTATCTCTCTGCCACTGTCCCATTTAATGTCCATATTCCTAGTAACTGAATAGACCTTATGATCATGATGGCCATGGCATAGCATGACTATACAGTCGTCATTGTCAGAGCAACACAGGAGTCAAATTTTACAACAAAACTGGATTAATACAGATCTACTTATTAGAATATTTTGGTTAACATAAATTTTCTTCCACTGATAGTCACACACAGCTGCAAAAGCACTGTTTTCTTGGGCCACAGTAGTGAGGTCATTTTGGATTTTTTTTCAAATAACTGGGTATAAAACTGTGTGTTAGATACACGTAGGGCTTGGACAACAGAGGTGTGTACTGGAAACAGATCTTAATTAGGATTACACAGAGTGTGAGATTAATAAATGCAGAGAACAATGAAGCTGTAAATCTGAAATGGTCTTCATTTCATCTTCAAAGAATTCACAATTACCTGGACTGCAAAACCAAACATCAGAGTAGCCCTTAAACATGTTTTCTGCCCAATCCATCAGTGTGTCACATCAATCTGATGTTAGATCAGCTCCATTTAAATTACTGTGATTACTGGCAGAAGACAATGCACGTACAGTAAAGCTCAGGAATGACTAAGTGTTGGAAGAACACTTTTAGACATGTTCATATGAATATTGGCAATACATTAGTTTGTAAAACTGACCTGAAATTTCAGAAGATCTTCCAGATCTCATTTATTGAACATGTAGATGTTTATAGATTGACTTTCTGTTGTTTCTAATTATCTGCAACTTTCTTAATTTTTTTATACATATGTAAAATTCTAATTATCTAATATACTAGTTCTGTCTTGCTTTGAGTTCCTATGATCTCTAAATTTCTCTGCTTTGTTCTCTACTTAGCAAAAATGTAACTTTTAAAGAACTGCTCTTTTAAAAATTTTTATCAGTGCCTGGCTTGTTCTTATTTCATCTGCTGTTTTCATCACAGTAGAAGAAAAAAGAGCCTTACACTTGCAAGAGGCTCTCCGATGCAATCACTACATCCCCATCAATAAACCAGGCAGCTCCAGGCCCCTTCTCTGGCCCTGGGAGCAGAAGCATGCTGTCATAACATGGACACATGTATTTATTAAACTCTCCTGGCCTCTAAAACAGGGAGGTCACATCCAAACTGCCTTTTCAATGGTCCCTGGCCCAGGCTAACTTCTGAACCAGGACCAGGAATAGTACAAGGCTTTCAGTAAGCCCAAGCCAAAACCATGCCAATGACAGCTCTAACGATTTAATGACAGAAACAACGGCACTCAGGGCCAAGGCAAGACCTCTGGCACTGCTAATTTGTTAGTATAGACACCACAAAGGGATATGGCTAATTGCCCGAGAAGTGTAAGTGATTCTTGGCCATACCCTGCAGCCAACACTAACACAAGTAACCCATCAAGTGCAGAGCAGGCTCCTCTGGGAGTGCGGCACTAGGAACTTGGGGATTCCTCTGTCCTTGGCATGCTGTACCCATAATGCCACCTCAAGTGTGTTGTTATACACTCTTTTAAGGCATGTATAATGGCACCATAACCTTGTTGTTTTTCCTATTTTATTTCTTGGGCAGACCTGCTGCTGCTCCCCCTTTACCTCAGCAGCGCCCCCGCAGCCTATGCCATTACCTGTGATGTTCTTCCAGCAGCTCTGAGCCTACAAATTTAGGCTAACAGAGTCCAAAGGCTGTACAAAGATTAACAAGGCTGAGCACATTCATAGTATGTGGGCACACATCCCACTGAAGCCAAGAAGAGCTACAGGAAAACAACCAAAGAAAGAATTCGCTCCAGCAAGATTTGGATCTGCAGCATACTCTATTATGGAAACATGATGAGATTATGTTACTAACAGTGCCTGAAATATCTGCTGCTGAAAGATAGATTCATATTAACAGCATGTGCTGTTTGTTGGGAGCATTGTGATAAAAACAACTATCATGTTGCTAGAAGTTTGATGCTTTATAAAGACTATGTGTCATGCAGCAGTCTTATATCATCAATAGGAGAGACTGAAATGATGCTTCTTGACTTGAAAGAGGAAAGTCTAGCACTTAAACTGGAAAAGATAAAAAGTCCCATCATTTCACAATGTAACGTCTACTTTTTTGTCTTTACTCTCCTATATTCCCCTGTCTGCTGGTGACAACTGTCTTTTACCAGCTCACAAGGCCACTCCTGATGAGGTTGAGGTGGATGAACCCATCCTTGCTGTCACTTAGGAGTGTCACAAGTCATGCCAAGTGCATGACGTATCTGCAAAGCCCCCCACTGCTCCTTCCACCCGGGAGCCATCACCCCTTGTGCTAACATAACAACTGACTTGAGCCCTACAGCCAAATTCACACACGGTCACCTCAGAGGGGCAGTACCTCATCTGGGGGCAACTGCCAATAGGAACTAATGACTGTGACTCTCCAGCCCAGTAAGTAAGGCATTTGTGTGAAAAAAAGATGAGTTTTGGGTCCTGTCCACTGTTTGTGAACCTCAGCACAAACCACTGTAACAGCCCATGGAAGAGCACAGTGCACCACCTGCTTTCTCTCTCTCTCTTCAATCTTTTCCTGGTGAATCTGACGTTTTTTTCTGCTGCTAGGAGCAGTCTCAAAACCAGGGAGAATTATGACTTTCCTCTCTTTTTCTCCTTTTCCAAGCAGCTTGGTGAGCAAGAAGTTTTCAAGGAATGGAGATATAGGATCCTCTCTGAAGGCAGAGGTCATGAAACTCCAATCACCCACAGCCTGGATAATCACTCTCATTGCTCAAAAATAAGGAGCAATAGGCGGCACTATTGGGTAGTATTTAGTCAAACTGGTCATGACAACTGAGTGGGTTTTCTGGCAGCTTAATGCCAGACTGTTTTGAGAATGCCTATGGGAACAGGCACGTCCGCTTGGCCAGAGAATCCAGGTTGGACTGAAGCAGAAGAGCTTCTCTGGGCTACTCTGGCATCTGCAGGATAAGAAACGTAGGTGCATAGAAGTTTTACTTTTAAAAGCCAGGATGGGTGCCTACCCACAAACATTAGACATCCATCTATGTCAAAAGTGGCTTTGAGGCTCACACTTTTAAACTTGGCTCCATACCTTCTGGCAAGACCAATCCTATGTGCCCATGGTCGTTGGTAGTTCTGGCCAAATTTATGTAAATAGGGCAATAGTTCATTTACTTACTTTAAATAAAGTAATGCTTTATTTAAAGTGAGGAACTGGATATTTACCTAACAAAATCTTTCAGACAAGTCTAATTTTGGCTATAACGATATTTCTCCACATTAGAGAAAATCTTTCTCATTTCTACTAAAACTTATCATATTCACATTTATTTTGGTAGTAATAAATAATAATTTCAGCTTCATTACTAAATTATTTTGTTTGTTATTCTAGTAGTTTGGTCAGAGGATTATTAAGTAGAGTTGTTTGGGGTTTTTTCGTACCAAGGGTGATCATTTTAGAACTATCTTCTCCATAAGAACAGGGCAGATCTAAAGCTTGACTCCAGTTGGATTTGGATCAAGAACCAACAGCCCTTAAAGCAGTCTGATCGGGAAGGCAATCTACTGAGATAATGTTTTCATATTATGTGTCTTCCCAAGGACTGGAGAGAAGTGTCCAGTAATTTTCTTCAGAACTACCAAAAAGCTGCCATTGGCAATGGAAAGCAGAAGACTGGAGCACTTGGCCAGAATAAATCAGAGCGGCCTAATCGCTAAAACCCCTCACGTTTCTGGTTTCATTAGCCAGGTCAGATACTTTCCCATTCTTCTGCAGGGGCACATCTCAGAACCTGGGTTCTGATGTTGTTCTTTGCCACACCACAGTTCTGTGCCATCCACTATTTCACGGTTCTTTTCCAGTAATTAACATAATACCAAAGGGCAAGGAGGGGTTGTGGCTGAAAATTAATGCTATAGCAAAGGCCCATTAATCACACCTTTCTACAAGCCAAATTAACCACAGAAGGTAGTGCTGATAACATGACAAAAATTAACTACAGAAAGCTGCTAAAAATATGTAAATACAGCCTAAGCCTTTGGAATTTTTGCCTTAAAAAGATCTGAAAAGAGCAAAACAATGATTTTGGTTATAAAAAAGAACTTGTCAACTTTTTTCTGTGCAGTATTAGAA
Source organism: Mesitornis unicolor (assembly GCF_000695765.1). Taxonomy (NCBI): domain Eukaryota; kingdom Metazoa; phylum Chordata; class Aves; order Mesitornithiformes; family Mesitornithidae; genus Mesitornis; species Mesitornis unicolor. The sequence goes on along the minus strand of NW_010191848.1, from coordinate 69,642 downwards.
ACAGAAGATCAGCCCACCAATATCTTAGTGGATTTTATTTTCTGTTTATTGGTTTCTAACCAGGATCTAATCCGTGAAGGAAGAAAAATGCTTTCATTTCTGATGTAATCCTGTTGCCTACAGATGTGCATTTATTAATGAACAATTATCAACTGCTAGACATACAAAGCTAGAGGAGAAAAAATAAAAAACTTTCCCAGTTCTGCATTACTTTTCAGTTAAAAATCACAATTATTTACTTTTGAATTTTGTACATGAAACCACCATGTAAAAAATTTGCTTATAGAGTAGGCGTAAAGAGAGTGTGCTTATCTCTGAAAAGAAACCACATGAGGCACAAAGGATCTTTAGTTTGCAGTTTCACATTTACAGGAATTTCATGTAGTATCTAAATAAACCAAATCATTTCATCAAGTGAAAGATACAAGCTGATTCTCCCAGAAAGCCAATTAACATTTCCCAGCTCTTTGTGTAGGATTCATCTGCCATAGCTTACACATCTGAGATTTAGATGTCTAACCCTCAACTAATCCCTAGGTTCCCTTTAGGGTCAAAGAGAGAAGCAGCCACCTCTGAGAAGTTATTTATCTTCTCCTGTAGTAGACACAGCAGTCAGAGCTATATTCTTGAGATGCCTAATTCTCTCTCTGTCTGAGAGCTAGAGGTGAATATTTCAATTTTCAGATACAACTTCAGGTCCATACAGCTGAGCTTGATAAGTCTTATTGTAAAAGTGAGCACTGCTGCTTAGATCAATAAACCATAAAAGAATTTATCAGCCAAAAGACAACAGAGCTGTGCTTTTCATCAGGACATGAAGTGAACAAGAAACTCTGATTTAGCTCAAAACCCAAAAAAGTCACTTGGATGCTCACTACTTTTATAGATTACTGGAAGGAAAACTATGAAGAAAAACGTGGAAGTTAAAGGGAAAAAATTTATATAAAGGCAAAATTTTCTACAGAACATTTTTACTTTTAAAGTGAAACTCAGTAAAAGTCAATTAACCACTGAAATTAATTTCATTAGGCAAGAAAACAAACTAACTGGAGACATTTAATAAAAAACCCAGTGTTCCTTCAACTCTTCAGACACATTAACCTAAAGCTTATTTCTGAAGTGTACTAAAATATTTTTTATAACATTTCTGCAAATTTAAAAAAAGTTTTGACATCAAAGATTCTTAAATCCAAAGCAGATACACTCTGCGTGTGTACACGTGTGAGAGAGAAGGAGGGGGGAACAGTCCATCTGCCTTATCAAAAATTATGCGAGAGATTCAAATCAGGCCCTGACATGTGAGGTAAAAACAGATGTTTCAACCCACAAAAAGGCTTTCATAAAATGCTTGAGGTTTTGTTTTTCTTCCAATGCAAAAAAGAAAACAAATAATCATATTTTGAGATATTTTGGGGGGTAAACAGAATGCACAAGAAAAGTTTTGTTTTTATCCTGAATTGTTCTGGCCATGTCACAGAGTAGGACCTGAGGACCTGAGGACCTGAGGACCTGAGGAACTCAGTGCCACAGGGACAGCGAATGCTGGCTGGAGACAATCGACCATCACTGGAACCAGTGCTTCATTTAACAACACGTTTTGCCCAGGGTTATCAAGCACAAGTAGTGAAAGGAGGCAAAATAAGGTGGAAACAGCCTGGCAGAGCTCGCCATCGCCGCCGGCCCTTGGAAACATTCCTCTGGATTTACACTGGAGTAAATTAGAGAAGAATTCGCTGCAATAATATAAAACTGTTTACAGTTTTAATAGGAAAAAAGGTTAAAAATACAAAGGGAACAGTGAAGCATCTTTTTCACATTACCAGTGTTTTTAAAACTTTATCAGACTCAAATTTAGCTTTTAAATATAGGTCAGAATCAGAACCAGGTTTCAAGTTCACCAACCCGCCCATGTTTTGTGCTTTCTGCTACAAAGGAGGGTAAATTTACTAAATCAAAGTTCATGGAACTGGAATCTATAAATCCAAACTTACATATCCCGGTCATTGTTCAGTGTTGATTTGTTTTGTGATGATTCTAAATCATCACAAGGCAAAACAGTGTCTGAAAAGAAACACTGGAAAAAAGATAAAAAATGAAAGAACTTCTTAGTACACCCAAATGTTTCAGGAGAAGAAATGTGTAGAAATTTCTCTAACGCAGAGAAAGCTTATTAGTCCTTGGAGAAGGGAACAAAAGTGCTATATTCCTGTAAAATTTGGAGGTGACTGAATAACCTCATGCTGGACCAAATACAGACCCAATAAAATCACTGGAACTCTCTCCATTGACTACAATAGGCTTTGGATCAGGACTCTTTTCCTTTTTTAGGCAAGGCAATACAAGATGGGGTGAAATCCTATCCCCACTGAAGTCAACGGGAGTTTTGCCACTGACTTCATTTCAACCAGGTTTTCACTCCTCCTCTGTTATCAGAATATAAAGTGTGTTTTCCGGATCCAATCTGCTGGTTGTAAAAGAAGACAGGAACAAAAAACCTGCAAGACCATCCAAAACACAACATACATCATGAAATGACAATATTATCAAGTTTCAAGTGGTATGAGATACTTAGAAGAAAAATGGCAATGGAACATGAAGCAGCACATGAGTACTAGAGGCTGAATTACCCAAATTACCTGCCAATAATTCCTCATATTGTGAACTATGGCATAGAGATCTTGTGGCAAATTAAAAATCAGGAGTCATATTTCTAAAAAGATTGGCCTACCTACCCAATCCTGCAGGCATTTCTGTAGTTGGTTATCTTGTCAAAGTTACACAAAAATATCTCAGAAAAAAAAAAGTTTGGATCTAATTTTCTGTGATTGATCTTCAGTCTCCATTGCCAAATAAAAAAAATCCCCCAATCAAACCTGTTTTCCTTAAGTTTGTCTTAGATATGGATACATCAAAAAGAAAAACACTGAGTGGATGCCCATCCAGTTTTGCCAGTCTAGTGCTTTTTGGGGGTAACAGTAGAGATGGTCTTCCTTCAGAGCAGTCGTTGCACTGGGTCACATAGTCATCAGGCTGGGACAAGGGATCCAGGGAGTGGAAGCACATCTTTTGGAGCTCACTGCCTATCAGTGTAACACTTTTGTGAAAGCACAGCTCCGGGTCAGACCCAGGCATTGTTATGAAGAGATGAGGAAGGGCAGCAGTTCCTGCCCTGAGGACTTCTCCCTCAGCCTCTCAAATGAGTTTGAACGTGACCTGCTCTTTCACTAGGAGCCAAACTGGGAAATACACTGAAAAGTGAAAAAGGAACATGAAACATCTAAAATCCTTCACAGACACAGGAAAAATGAAAAAAATAAAGACTGTTGTCTTTTTCAGCATAGACTGCAGATCAGAGCCTCAAGACTGGGCCCCAGATGAGAGCGGCAGGATGCAGCTGATGATGTACTGACTCACGTATCCACTGACAAGTAGCAATATTAAAACAGGGCGTAAAGATGCCACAACTCTGCGTGAGCAATTCGTCAGCCAAGGCAGACAAGCAGGAGCGTGAGCAGAGCCAGCAGCTCCCAGCTGGTGAGACACGAGCCTGGAGCAGATGCAGGGCTGAGACCGGGGCTATATCTATTCCAGTAAAATAAATGAAGGCTTTGGTTCCCCCTGCTAAATTGTGCCTAGGAAAGATGGTTGGCATATGCCACAGACCATGCTGACAGTTTCACAGTAAGGGTTCACAGAATCATAGAATGGTTCAGTTTAGAAGAGACCTTAAAGCTCATCCAGTTCAATCCCCCTGCCATGGGCAGGGCCACCTCCCACCAGACCAGGCTGCCCAAAGCCCTGTCCAACCTGGCCTTGATCACTTCCAGGAAGGGGACATCCACAACGTCTCTGAGCAATCTGTGCCAGTGTCTCACCACCCTCATAGTAAAGAATTTCTTACTAATATCTAGTCTAAAGTCTGGTTCACCAGGAACCAGATGGTCTCACCTCCTTTAACCTCCCTGGTCCAGTCCCAGGCCTCCATCCCACTGCTGTTATCACCAAATTGAATGGTCACACAGTAAGGCTCCCTGATGTGCAGAGCATAGACACTCTCAAAAGGGAGAGTTGGTTGCAGCAAGTCTGGAAACCACAGAACGAAATCAGGAGGACAGCAGAGTGGAGAGGCCAAAATGAAACATGAGAGAAGAGTGGAGGGATTTGAAGTCCAAGAGGTAGTTTGAGGGCATGCTACAAGCTGTGCTGGAAACAAAGTCACTTTGAAGTGATTTCAGGAATCGAGAGCAAGCCTGGAGAGTCCCCAGGTTGTGATGGTGACTTTAATTGGCTTGCTGTGACATCCAGGACCCTCAAGGCTAACGACACAGCCAGACTGAAAAAATCCACTGGGGGGGGAACACTTAGCATTTCAATATGAGATGGCCAGTGCTACTAGGGGATGAGCTATAGTGTTTGTCAGAGTTATGTCTTCATAGAAAAACAGATGATGGTTTAAATACTGAGGGCCAGAAAATCAAGGGCAGGTTTCAACCACTGCCAGAAGCCAGGTGATAGCAGGCACAGTTTTGCAAGTGCTTTAAACTGCATCAGATATTTAAATCCTGACTTAAGCATACCCTGTAGGACTCCAGTTAGGAACAAAACAGTTGTTGAGCAGCCCTGGCTGGAACAAGAACTGAGACGAGCAGCATAAGACTTCTGAGAAAACTGAGGGCACCTGATCCCTGCCCTGCCATGCCAGCAAACACAGGGCAGAGCCCTCAGGGAGCAGCATCCGAAGCACTGCTGGCCTGGGAACAGAATGAGCAAGCATGCAGCAGGACAAGCAAGCACACAGCACTGTCCTTCAAGCTGGGTAAGGTATAGGCACCCAGGCTGCAGCACTGGGCCATGTCTTCCACTGGTCCCACATCCTGGGCACGGACAAGGGGGATGCAAGCAGATGCAGGAGTGTCTGAGGGACACAGGCGGCTGCACAAGTCCATCTGAGTATGAACCAAGAGGTTTGCCAGTATCACCAATTGTGGATTGACAAATATGCGAGCCAGTCTGAAAGTTTCTTTCCCCCTACACTTTTTTCCTGGATGTGATTTTGGCAACTAGTTCCCTGGTAATCAGATCTCTTAGTCACTGTCTGTCACTATTAAGCCAGTGTTGCTTCATGCTGTAATTGCATCCCATATGTAAAGTTAGTCCTAAAAGCTGCCTTTGGTAATTGCTTTTTCTTTTTTGTATCAGGCAATCACCAAAGACACAGGCACAAGTAAAACAATAGACTGTTAGGATTTCTTTCTGACGCGCTCATGTGGATGCAATCCAGTTGGCTATTCCCAGTTTTTTAAAGACACTGTATATTTACCCACCCAGCTAAGCTCCAAGGTAAGCACCTACACTCATTTCTAGAGTGGTGACAGGCTTTATTTACTTTTGCTGTAATGAAGTGAATTCTGCCACAAAACCAACCTTGGTTAACGGCAGGGGTATGCACAGGAGAAAGATTGACACAGCAGCGGTGGACTGTGGATCACGGGAATCTACAGGGATCATGATATGGCAGAAAAAAAAGTAGGGAAAAATATTGCTTTAATTCCATGCTAAAAATAGTAGTGCCTTGGGTTAAACATAGCAGTACTGCCTCCACACATGGTTTGGTAAGAACCCTACACAGTGTATCCAGCTCTGGAATTTGTAGTTTAAAACACATCAAAAGTTGGAAAGGTTCTGTAAAACACATCTTCTAACAAGAAATGTAAAGAGTTCAATCAGTCTAAGCCATCAAAGAAACAGATACCAGTTTTTAAAGCTTGTGAAGTGCAGAGGCATGATATGAGCAACCCCTTAACTGTATCAGAGAAAGGCCCTACAAAATCAATTGGCTGAAAGTGCAAAGTAGTAAAATGTAAACTGAAAATAGGACACAAATTCCTTACAGTGAAAGAGTAATTAATCACTGGAACATATTACCCAGGGAAGTGGTAAATTCATCATCGCTTGGAGCCTTTAAATGCAGATTGGATGTTTAAGTGACATGCTGTAGTAGTTCAACAGCAAGTTAGCAGTCACAGCATCATTCACTGGTCTAAGCATAAAGTAATTCCAGTTCTTGCACTGCGGAAATGCTGCCTGGAATCAGGTGGCCCTTGTCACACAGTGGGTCAGACAAACCCGGACAGTGGCCCCTTTCAAGCCAAAAATCTATGAACCCCAAATCTCATTAATCTGTGAGCATTTGAATTACTTCATTTGTCAATTCATCTCTAACTTGGTTATGTTACATGTCATGCACCTGTAAAGTTTGCAGGTAAAGAAAAATGAGAAAATAAAACACATATGTGCAGGCAACAAAGTTAATTTGCAACAAAAATTTGAACTCTGGAATTACCTTCTGAGCACCAGCTACTCAGTCTTAGCACTTCAGTAATTAATTATAGGAAGTTTTTGCTTACTTTGTATTTTAAACATATGAATCATTTGTTGGTGAATTCATAAATCTCACTGCTTCAGCCAGTAGAATATAAAGGTTCTGTACTTTGTTAATGAGAAAGACCTAACAGGCTTAACAAAGACATCTTAAATTTAGCTTTCCCTGGCTGACTGAGTACGTTGCCTTAAGTGGGAATTTTCAGTCTGTGGATCTGCAGTCCCTATTGACCACACCAGAAGACAGTCAATTTGTAATGGAAGTATTGCTGGATAGTATCATAAGATAAATCAGATAATATTATAAGCTAAATCAGATAAATAAGTTAACTCAGATCTCTGATAGCTCATAACTGAGTTTTGATATGTCAGAAATGCAAGATCCTTGTTATGGTTTAAGGGTTACCAGCCTGAAAGGGAAGGACAGGTGGTGTCTGTAGGACCCTGGAGGGTCAGAGATCAGTACTGTTCCCTCCCCTTTCCGGCCACAGTCTATAAAAACCTGGGGTTTTCGCGGGGCTTTCCTGGGCTGTTTTCCTGTCGCATCTCAGGACGGCTGGGCCTAGCTCCACGTGCTCGGCAGCATCCACCACCATCAGCTCCCGGCACCACTGCAGTCCCTGGTGACGAGTCACAGCAGTCGCAGCGGCCATGAGGCACTGCTTGGACACTTCCACTCGGGACTACTGGGATCGGGTTTTGTATATACTTAAATATCCTTTGTCCCTTATTAATTCCCTTTTCCTCTCCCGTGTTGTTTTTCATTAAACTTGTTACAGTCTTAACTTCCAACCTTGTGTGAAGCATCTTTTTCTCTGTTCCCTTTTTTTTAATCCTCCCCTGGGAGGGTAGGGGACAATAGAGAGAAAATCCTGCTCCCTGGGCTTGCCCTGAGCCTTAAATGGAGACAATTCTGAACGTTCATGGGTCAACAAAATGAGAAAGGTCCAAAGGAAGTTTTTGAGGAGAGAGAGCAGAAGGCTGTGAGCCATCAGAAATGTCAAAGGAAAAAAAGGAATGATGAAGCAGCACCTGTTAAAGGGAAACAAATCCATGAGGTATTTGTATGTGGCAACTCTTTATGATTGATAAAGGTGAATTGAATTCTGAACAGTAAAACAGTACCTGATCAGGAACTACAGGTCATGACCAGTTTCTACTTATTTCATGTAGACAAACACAGTACAGTCCAAATAACAAAAATACTTGGGTATTTCCAAAGAGATTTATTCTGGCTTTGGGAAAATTATAAGAAAAATTTGCTAATAGGAAAAATGTAGACAAAAAAATTCAAAGACAAGGAAGAGTTATTCAAGAACTTGTTAGATCTCCAGAAAGCATATGATCAAGAAAAAAAACAACTTTACGTGAAAGCTTGCCATGGTTCAGGGACATAGTGAATGCTTGGACATGAACCCAGAAGTCCTAAAGGACTTGCTAAAGAGATCACTGATCACTTGTTGCTTATTTTTACGAAATCCCAGAATACCAAAGAAGTCTGAAAACCTCAGATGAATGGTCACCTTGTGCGAACATTTGAGAGGGGCAAACTGTACCTACCAGAGTTGCACCACTGATTACCCTGAGATCATCCTCACACAAAAGAATAAAAAGCACATATGGAATTTAACTGATAACAAAATAAAGGAGAATAATATAATGAATACTGGCCAACATGAAATGCTTTATGGAAAGTAGTGTTGCTTAAACAAACATTAGGTTATTCCCTAAGAAGTTTTTTTGGATAAATTTAATTGTGTAGATGTAATAACATTTTATAAGGTGTTTGACTTGGTACCACACTACTTTTTGATGACAGTATACCACAACCTTACAAGAATAAAGTAATGGATTTGAAAAAATATCTTTAATCTACCAGAATACACAAGGTAACTATTGCCAATAGCCAAACCAAAACACATTTTCAGTGAACTATTTAATTAATTGTAATGCATAAATAGACTGAACAGATGAAACAACACATGAAAAAGGTGAACTGCCTGAAAGTAAAGTTTAGGTTCTTCACTGCTGTTATTCGACTAATCATGACTTTACGGCTCAGAAAGGGGTTAACTGAGTTATATATAAAGAGGCCAAACTAGATGATCTCATGGTCTCTACTGACTTTAAACACTGTGGAAAAGGACTTTGTGATTGGAATGAGATGTTCTCAGATGGGTAATCCCAAATTGAGGCATTAAAAACCCATCACTGGAGAGGTTCTAATAAGCATGTGAAAAGCTGCTGAATTTAAACTTTTGTAACTTCAAAATTACTGATCCAAATTTCTTAGATTTTTGACAGTTCGTATTGTACTTCCTTTGAGGCAGAGCTATTTCTTGTCTATAAAATACCTCATGCTGAAGCTACTTGGAATTTTCCTTTGTCACAGCGGAAAATTCTAACTTTTCATCAAAAAAATGAAAAATTAAAAAGAATCTGTTTTCAGCCAAAATACTATTTTTCAGGGGAAACATTTTCCCAAGAGATACCATTTTATCACCAAAATAAATTGCTCTGTCAAAAGCAGAATTTTCATCCAAAAGCAATTTTGTCAGAAATTTTTAAATCCACTGTATCTACAACACTGGTGGTGCTATAAATAAACAGACCAAAAACACATTCACTTCAATCAGTTACATGCCAGATTAAATAAATTATTCCTTCATTTTGCCCAGAAGCTTATTAAGTTCAAGCTGTGTGGGATGATTTAAAAAAAAATAAAGGTTATCTCTGGTTTGTATTCTGCAGCTATGAAACTGGATCACCTTTTTAATCACCTGTCTGTCTACGGTGGCGATTGACACTTGGACTTTAACTTAATCTAACAAAAGTAAATGTGATTTGTTTTCTACACAGGGAAAAGCTAAATAATCTAAATGCAGATCTCAGCTGTGGCATCTTACCACTATTGATGGAGGGGTGGGTTTCCTCGGGAGCAGGAAGATTTGAAGTTGTATCCCATGTCATGTGGATGACCACACAACTTGGTGCCAACCCCTGTGGGCACTGACATCAAACACATTCACTGGGTCATGTTATGAAATAAGCTGCAGGTTGAAAGTATATAGAGCCATCTGCAGTATGGAAAGAACTGGACTAAATTCCTCCATGCCAATTTCCAACTTTGATTTCTAATTTTCTTGCTTTGACTCATTTGTGTCAGAATTCACATTATTTATTCTATGGTCAGTCTTTCATTTCAGTCACTGCTGAATGAATAACACTTTTATTTTGCAGATTATTCAGTGACAGCACAATATATTTCCAGACCAAAGTGTTTATAATCATAATTTTACTATTGCTAAACAACATAGGTTGCCTCATGATGTCTACGTAAGAAAAGCCTTCTTAACTGAAGCGTAGCAAGAATTTTATAGGTCAGCAGCTCCCTATCTTAAGGTCACACATTTCAGTTATTCAAGTGAAAAAAGAAAAGCATGCAAGTCATGTGTAGCATAGTGCAGTGCACACAACTGGCACCTGTTAGCAGTCACTCGACCATCATCCCTCCAAACCAGTCTGGATCATGTTTTTTGTTCCTATGGGATGAAAGTCAGTGCCAGTCTAAGAGTGATAAACAAATTGTGATTTAAAATAAATCTCTAATAGGCCAAGAGGAAATAAGTCTGTGCCCAGAATTTTCAGCGTCCAGTGGAGAGGTGGAGGATAGAGTCTTGTCTCCAGAGGTAACTCTGTCCTGCAGATGAAGGTCATGGCTCCTGTGATGGATGAGGGCAGGAAAGCTCTAGGGGACTCTGGGACAACTGCACTCCCTGAAGAGGTGGCTATGAGTCCTGTCTTCATCTTTCTTATCTTCTTTCTCTGGTCTTTTCTACACTATTTTCAATCTCACATTTTCCAAGAGGTGTCCATTGCCTGCAGGTTACACTTCAGAAATTATTGAAGTTCCAGGCCAGGCTCTTGTTGGCAGGCTGGGCTTTAAGCATTACAGACCCACAGCTCCAGCTACTCATGCAGCACTCCCTGAAGGCAGAGACCATGTCCCACCCACAAAATGAAGCACCCCCTGAAAGGGAAAAGAAAAAGTTTTGGAGAGGAGGCAGAGAAAGCATTTCTGAAAGGGGAAGAAAGTATGAGGGGTGAAATCTTGTCCCTTTCATAGTGGGAGTCTTGCTACTGGTTTCAGCTCTTTACTGGGCTGCAGCGAGCAATGTTTGCTGAGCCTTTATCCTTTTGAGGAATCAGCTGTCCACAGAAAAGCGCTGAAGGCGCTCAGAAAATCTGATTGCACTGCTCTTACCAACTGTTTTTCCAGGTGTTAATTTATTCTTCATGAAATATGAGATCATGAGGACACAGACATCAGTATCCAAGGCCTCCAAACAGTGCACAGGGCAGTGACAACTGACATGGCAGGGTGAACAGTGTGTGGCAATAAGTAACTGAAGTGTTTAGGACATGTGGTGGCAAACCAAGTCACACTTGCAGCGACGCACCTGGTCAACCCCACTCCTTCCATGCTCCTTGGACAACACTGTCTGGCTATAGGCCCAGCATAGTTCTCTGAAATTCAGCCTGCCAGTTTAAATTCAAACAAGAAAGCAATCCCAGTAATGACCCATGATTGTTCAACAGCTAGAGTATGAACCTTAATGCTACCACTGATGTTTGCAAAAATGTTTGGAGAGGCTTTTTCAAACCAACCCACATCTGCCTTTCACAAGCAATGTTCACTGATGGCCATCTCTCTGAAACAGCACTCTTCTTGGCTTCTGTGAGGGATTTGTTTGCCTCAAGAAACCAGGATAAAGTCCTTAAAGTTTGCTTTGCAGTTAATCACTCTACTGCCAATTAATGCTCAGTACAAATTGCAGACCTCAAAATTCTGGATGAATCCAAAGACACAAAGTCAAAGTAAGGGGGGAAAAAAACTGTTCTGGCAACCATCCAGTCACCAATGGAACTGGAGGAAACCCTATCATATGAATCATTTAAAAATAAGATCAGTCTGGACACAACACTGGAAAATGTACCGTGGGGAACAGACTTGTATTGGCGGGAGAATGAACAGGATGAGCTAATCCTGTAGGTCTCTTCCATCTCTAGTTTCTGAGGGCCCAGTCCTCAAGGGACCTTACAGGTTGGGCTCGTGCCACATTAGATTGCTTCAAAGAGTGTTAATACAAGAGCTACGATAAAACTAGGACCACGTTATCACAGATTTACAGCTCAACTGGACACAGTAAGCACCTTCGCAAAAGTCTTCCAGCCAATAAGACCTGGTCTAAAATGTCAGAGTGATTTTGAAAACACTTGATGAAGAGTATTTGAGAAAGTAGCTCTTCTTTGACAGGACAGAAGCTCAAGGCTCAAAATCCCCATCTGATACTGTGCCTCTTTGGGAGGCATGATTTTGTGAGCTGGGATTTTAGTTTAATGTATCAGTAGAGACAAGGCCCAGCAGTGAAGCTTGGAGCTGGAGTCCACCTACTACGGTATCTGTTTACATCCAGAAATTTGGTTTGAGATATTATCTAGTCAGAATATACTGGCAACTTGCCATATCCTATTCAAAACAAATACCCTTTGGATATTGCTAAATCCAAACATCAATAAGCAATCCTTCTAGGAGAAGATGATGGAGTAGAAAAAGGCTCTGAGTCTCCTTCCCAGTCACCACTTCTATGAACTGAAGTGTCAAGGGATTGCTGTGATCAGTATCAAAACCTCAGATCCGCCCTCCTCTTCCCTGCTCATTTTCAACTCCCTAAACATAAATTTGATTGGAGAGGTGAGAACAGGCTTTTATCTACAAAGGCCATGAAACAAGTTAGGAGATGTGAGTTTTGTGTCTGGTTCTACTCAGCACTCGCTTTCTCTCCCAGCTCCTTAACTTCATTTTGCAATGACTCTAAAGGAAGCTATAGTGTCTACTTTTTGCAAAACGCTTTTGAATTCTCAGCTAACCAGTGCACTAGCATGTGGAGTGCTGGTGCTGCTAGCAAGGACAAAGGAGGGGAACTGTTGAGGGTGGTGCAAGTGGGTAATGGGACAAAACTAGCAAAGGGATATTTTAGGCTGGAAATCAGGAAAAAATTAACAATGAAGCCCATTAGACTGTGGAATAGGCTCCCAGAGGGAACTGCTGGCAGCCCCACTGCTTGAGTCATTTCAAATAAGACTGGACAAAGCACTAGAAACAGCCCTGGGCTGACCTTCAGGGAGTGGAGAGGAGGGGAAGGAGGGGGGAAATGGACTGAGTGACCTAACGGGTCTTTTCCATCTCTAACTTCTATGAATATGTTACTGGCTAGTGAAAAATGTGATGTAAGGGCAGCCTGCAGAGATTGGCAGACTAAATGAAGGTCAGGAATAATTTTTTGGATGCTTTGAGCACAGTGCGTGTCCCAAGCACTGACCACACTCACTCGGCATGTTTAGCCACCTGGCAGCTCCGCTGTAGCCAACCCAAATAGTTCATATAAACTTGAAGCGAAATAGCAAACAACCATCGTTCTCAGAAATGTTCACTTTTCCTGGGATATCTTTTTCTTTCTCTTTTTTTTTTTCTTTTTCAGACAGTCCAAAAACAAGTGATTGAGTTGAGGTACTTGCTGAGTGAATGCAGCCCAGTCAAGGCTGACTGGTGTCTGGTGGAACCATTATTGGAAACAAATAAGCATTTACAAGAGGAAAGTCCACCTGCTGTATTTGGATATCAGCTCAGGCTACCCTTGAGGCAGCAGAGTGCTTCTTGGACTGATAGACAGGCCATTGTAAACATGGGCTACAAAATCACGCTTGTTCCCCATAGACAGATATGCATCATCCTACGCTTTGCACATTCCCTCCTCAGTGTCTTCCTTTCACAGAGCCCTTGGAATTAAAACTGCACATCGCAAGCACCTGGAAAGCCCTGACTAGATCTCATTGCCAAAACCGCTCCACCTCCTGTGATTACCAGAAATCTCTCTTTCCTAGGGCCAGAGTTTGGTGGCAAAACTACTTACCAATTCATACATGCTAGTTTTGTGTGTTTTGCTGGTGTACTTGAATTGTCATTCCTGATCTTGCCTTGGTCTCTTCCAGGCTTGTCTACTGGAAGGAGGTAAGATGTGTGTTGGGCATTGCTAATGAAAAGAGCACTTTAACTTGCAAAGGATCTTGATAAAGCACAAGATGAAAGATGAGATGAAAAAACATGGGTGAGAGGAGGTGGGAAAAGTGGAATCAGCCAATGAAAGAAAAGGCGGCATGACTAACTGGGGTAAGCGGAGAAGAAAGAGCAGATAATTGCCAACAAAAGGAGACTCTAGTGAAGCAGTGAAAAAGCCAGAGGTGTAGAGTTAATACACAAGTGTCACACACTGCTGAAAAGCACCTTTTCAGTTTGCGAGGATTTGCTTTGCCCTTACTTTGGAAGGTTGCCCAAATTTTATGCCAATTTTTATGAAGGCATTTTTATGCACTCCAAGCAGTAACAGCTCACTGTACTGGAAGCACTCAGGGCATGACCTGGTGGACCTGCATGATCCCTGCATGCAGCCCATCAGACACTTGGTGTAAACTGGAGCTGCTGTGCAGGGAGATACACTTCAGGAGCGAGCAGCAACCCTGAGCTCAGTTTGAGGACAATCAGGAATGCAGCCTCTGCTCCATTCCCCACCAAAAGCAAACGTCACACCTGGCCCCACACCATCTCAGGAAGCTGAGGTCCCTCTCTTTGATCATCCATTTCTATAGGCAGGGCAATGAACATTGGCCTTCTGACTATGTGCCATAAGGCACTTCCACCTAATTAGAGCCATCTGAAAGTTTTGTTTCCAGTTATACGAAGAGGGAAGCAGGGAAGAGGTCAGCTTTACTTTCCTCCTTTGCTTACCTGGCAAAGTATCCATAGGTTTATTTCTCTTACCTGTGGTTTCATTTGTCAGTCCAAGCATATCAAATCAAACATAGGTTTTGATCAGGATGAATCTTGAAGTGAAAATTATACTTTCTCTCAGTATTTTGTAGATCAGAAGAAATTAAACAATGGCTGTAATTTCATGGGTATAAGCAGCAAGTGATGTGGGAAGAGGGAGAGACAAACTTAATTATGTGCAACAAGACCAATAGACCAGACTCTGTTACAGGAAAGAATGAGCCACAATTTGCCCTGCAACCTACAGAAAGTATACTCTGCTAATTTAGCAGTGGGAAAAACAACATCGCCTTTTCATAGATGGATTCTTCAGAAAAAATACATAAAAGGACAGTATGTCTGAGTCTTGCCCACCATCGGCCAATGTTTTTATTTTAACTATTTGCTTGTCAGAGAAGAGCCAAAACAACTGAAGTCCACATGAAGTCACAACCTAAAGTATATCTAGTCATTGCCCTAAATTAAAAATGCCAGGTTGGGTTCATGCTGTCAGTCTGTTCAATTTACCAAAAAAAGAGCTTTCAGAGTCCCTCACAAGGACAGAGGATGAAGATTCCCATTTTGGTTGGGCCTGTCTTTTGTACTTATGTCTTTGAAGTACAAAGGGAGCAGTCTACGACAACACTGGTGGTTTTCAAGCTTTTTTGACTTGGAGATCCCTAAAACTTTCCCAGCAGACCTGTGTATCTCATATAGAAAACATATACCTAACATGTGACCTGCTGCAATCTGCAGAAAGGAGGCTGCAAACCACAGTGCTTTGTGGTGGAGAAAAACAGAGCTATCTCCTCACCAAAATAAACTGTCAGAGTAAGCACATACAAATACTGTGGCCAGGTTTATTGTTATTCCCAAGTCTGATCTTCTTTTTGTCAGTCATCATCAACATGTTTCATCCGTATTTCAGAAAGCAGCTTACACCTGCCTTCACACCAGATGTGGTTGGACCATCTGAGCTCAGGGTTCCAAGGAGCCCAATTGGCACCAGTCTTGGCCCTGCTATTGACTTTCCATGTAGTTCTGGGCAAATCTTAATACCCCCTTCTGCAGAAGCAGGGATACCATTTCTCCTTTTGCTCATAACTCTCATAGTTGCCACTGGTATCTCTAACAACCACCTCTTCACAAAAAGCCCTCCTCTGGATCAAGGCTTGTAAAGGGTCAGGTTTTTGGTAGAGAAGACCCTGGGTCCTGTCCCCACTGGCCAGCAGGTCCTCCCTTTGCACACACCTGCAGTTTGCTTCTCTTCAGCAATTTCCAAGCAGGAATCAAATGATGTTTCTGTCAGGCCAAGTGCAGGATATCAGAGCAAATACGAATCTTTGCTGGGCCAAGACTTAACAAGCAATTCAGTTTTATATTTATTGATTATCAAAAGGGCAGAGGAAGAAGTCCCTAAGCTGTTTCCCATGGTGTTCTCTTTCTACCTGAAGACAAGGCTCATAGATATTTCGATAGCAAAACTCCCCTTTTTCTTTCTCAATGAAGCAAATGTAATTCTCTCGCTCATCAGTGAACTATGCCGGAGAAGGCTATTTTGCATTTGATAATGAATTGCATACCATCTTTAGATAGAGATCTTTTGGACTCGTTTTTGGCATCTGTGAGGAAATATGCTCTCCACCTGCTGCTCTGTCCCATGCAAACACCATCCCCATGTGGTGGGTCCCTGTCGTGGGCAGACCCTGCCACCTAGTGCATCCTGATGTGTACTAGCCCCACAGCACAGCCAAAACAGTGGGCCGGATCCCTGCTCCCCACCTGGGACAACCTGATTACTCCATAACGCCCTTTCCTTCAGTTGCTGAAGAAGACACACTGCCACCCTCCCAGGACCTGTATCAGTTCTCAAAAAAAGCCATTTGCATTTTTATTTCCATTTAGAAAATCACATCTCTGTATTTCTCTGCTAGTAATATACCAGGTTAGCAGACACAAAGGCATCCTATTTTGTTCTCCTGTACTTCTTAGGTTATATCCCTTTGCTCTGGCTTGCTCAGTCCAGCATCCAACAAGTAATGGTATTGTCTAGCTTCACAGTCTCTTCTTGCCCCCTTATTCTGTGGGGTTAGCTCTATGTCATGAACTGAATGGTCCTTCAGAAAGCCTTAAATGCACTAACTTTACCTCTGATCAAGCAGCATGGCTAGAGAAAAAGGAGAGTCCACAGCCAATCACTGCATTAGAGGTTGTCACCAGACAATATTGGACTTAGGTGTCCATGTGTGGCCTGACTCCCTTCCACAAGACTGAGCTACTCCCTGCGTGTCTTACACAGAACACATTGACTTCCTCTGAAAAATCAGGTCTGGGCCAGTGTCAGGGATGGAGTATCAAACCGGACACAAAAGATATTTGACAAACTCTGTTTATCAAAGCAAAGTCCTCCTTTCTTTTACAAGAACTGTTTATAAATCTTCAGTCCAAGACTGAAAGTCTTAACTATTCCACACTTTCCCCCTCAGTGTAAATGATCCTCTTTTCTGACAGGACAACCATCAGCTTTTTGCACTCTACACTGAACAAATATCCACTTCTTTCCTCATCTCTCATCTCTGAAGGAAGGTATTCGTTTTTCTCCACAGTAGCAATATAATATATTGCTTCAATCCTTCGTTAGCTGCCTAATCCAACTCATGTCAGCTTTTTCTCTTTTCTTCTGCCCTGTGTTTCTAACCTTGTGTCTAGAGAAAAGCCCTTTTTGCCATCTGTTTTTCCAGCAGTCGACCAGCCTCGGCAAAACTTGCACTTTTCTTCTGCTCTATTTCTTTTCCTCCCACACTTCTGATGGTAAATAGATTAAAACTAGCAAGCAGTGTATGTTTTTCACAACACCTGTTAAAATGACTTATTAAGGGTGTTGGTAGACTCTCCACCATTTGCATGGCTTTTATTTCAGATCAGAGCTAAATCACAGCCACAGGTGAACATGGCTGAGCCCCAAGCAGTGGGAACAGGGGATCCACCAGCTGCCTTTCTTGTGCAGTGCCACAGGAGAGGGAAAGTCCTTCTGAGCCACAGCACAGCTCAGCTGGATGGAAGAGTAATGCCCTGTTCCTGCTCCAAGGCTCACACCCCTCTGAAGTGAGGGAGCTGTAAGGAAAGCCCAGAGGAGAAGGGGTTGGACAGGGTGAGGGAGAAGCAGTGGGATCCCTATCTCAAACAACAGCCCCCTCAGACCTCCTATGTGTCTCAAATTCTTCTTCCTCCCAACTCAGACCTCTCCCAAAAGTTTCATCATTTCCATCTACTTTCTGGAAACCATGACCTTTCTTCTCATCTCCTACTTGAAAAGCTTCTACCTCAAACCACCCGGCCCTGTGACCTCCTCATGAATCATACACCTGCCAAAAAATAACCTTAACCACCTCAATATCTTCTCTGCAGTCCTCTGCGACTTTTTTCTTAAGGCCTGTTTGACACTCATGGCATCTAAAAGTTCACTGATTTCACACTTGCCTACTGGAGTCCTTCTGACCTGCCCCAGCTTCCTCACACACATCTCCTGAAATCCCCTGGCCCCTTGCAGCCCTCCTCCCCTCACAACCCATTCTGCTGCTGCCCTGAAATGAAATTTTGCCTGCACTGCCAAAAAGCCTTCAGCCATCTCTGATCATGATGCAAAACTTTCTTCAAATACTTTCTCTCCCAGCCGAAGGAAATCCCATGGGGACTATTCAGTGACCTCCATAATGAAATAGGCCAGATTAGATAACCACAATAAGCTTCCCTGGCCCTAAAGGCTGCTTGCAAAATAAATTGCATGATCCAGCACATGTAAGAACGTGGATTAATAGGGATATTCAGGGAGGTCAAATCCTGTGTTCCTAAAGCCTCTGAAAGTATGGATGCCAACAGCACAGTCCAATGTAGTGTGCGAATCTAAACCTATAGATCTAAAGATGGAAGAAAACAAGCGTAACTGCAAAGGAACGATCTATGTAACCCAGATAATACCAGCATTACACCAGTATAATTTGTTTTGTATTATTAGACAAGTTACATAGACATCCCGTGTTCCCCAGTTTGAACTAGCAAAATGCCAATGTTCAAGAAAAAAGACACAAAACTTTATTTTTATAGGAATAATGCGATGACATATTTTCAGCAATATATACTATATTGTCAAGCCCTCGTTAGACAAGCCAAATATTTTTGTGTAATTTCTGCAATAAAATATGAAAGCAGCAACATTCAGACAGAGAGGCTGGCTTTTGTTAAAGTAGGGCTCCAAGAATAACAGCTTGTGAATTACCAACACCATTGTTTGGAGGATGAAAGTTGCTTGATATTAACAAATTCATTAAGCCAAACCTGACATGCCTGTTAAAGCAGCCATTAGCAGTCTCAATCTTTATGGACTTGTGTCCCAAACAGAGCCAATCATGGGTCTTGTGTCAAGTGCTCTGACAGAGTAACCTATAACCACTGGGGCACAGATATGTTTTCCAGCAGATGCTAACGATGATTTATGACTCACATTTCTTCCGAGTACTATGGCACTTGTACAACTCATTTGTGCTGCATGCTTGCAAGAGTCATTTCATCCATCCATAGTACCAGTGAAACACTAAGATAAAAACTAAGTGAGGGTCAGAGCTGTTACAGTAGCAGCTTGCAGGTGTCTAGAGCAGGGGATGAGGAAGACTTTCATCTGCTAAGGCCCACCTCACCAGAGAGTCTTTCCGCCTCTCCCTAATTTATTCTCTGACCTCTAATCTGAAGTTATCAGCCTGGTGGACAACTGACCCACAGAGCATGTAAATGCTGCCTTTCTCAGACAAGGAGAATGCACAGAGATGGTATGAGCCCAGACCTCAGAGCAGCCCAGGGCCTCAGCACATGGCAAACCTCTTTTCTTTCTCCAGTAGAAACTGCCAAGAGGATTTAGGAAGATGGATAATAATTTGCCCAGTAGAAATTTGGCAAAGACACTAGTGTGAGCACTCCAATTCCTCTGATAAACTTCATATGACATTACAGCTATAGGTACGTCATATCAGCATCTGGCTACACAAGTGCAAAGTTTATTTATTTGTTGCTTGGTCTATTTATTTTCATCTGAAGGACAATTTCACCTTCTCCACAGCATCCTGTATCTTTGAGAACTGTGATCCCAGATAGCATAAGGAAAAAAATGGCTTCCACAGATTCATCAAGGCAAATGAGAGCAAATCATGTGGAAATCTGTATTTAAAGCACCTACATTGATGAACATTCATTTTCCTTGTTATCTACTCCTTTTCCAAAGAAAGTGCTTTGACCTTCCATCTCAGCTGAAACTCCCATTAGCACGAGGCACTTCTGTACTTTCCTTTTTGCTGAGTAAGGCAGTCACATCAAATTTTGATCTGGAAGATCACAAACTTGAGTCAATGTCAAAACATGACACTACTATGGTGGAAATGCCCTTCCCATTCCTTAAAAATTTGTAGGAACATTAACAGATGTAAAGCCATTAAGAGACTAAAACTTTTACAGATGCATCTAATGAAAGCAAAACATTGAAAGCTTCGGTTCACCCAGGTTTAGCCCAGTTCACCAAAAAATCTTCCTTGAAGCTCATATAAATCTCTTTTAGACAAGGATCCTGTAAATTTTCACCTTCTTACCTGTCCACACATGTTTCATTTCTCTTGGAAACAACATTTCATTGTCAAAAGAGATCCCACGAGTATTGTAGAGACATGCGACTCCCATCACAGATAACCGACATCCTACAACACCATTTATGGTGTACTGTCGTCTGGAAAACGTTTCTTCCCTGCAGTAGTTTATAGCTTATATAGCAGAAATATGTCAAGTTTGAAGTGATGAAGACTTTTAAGTAAGAAAAAAGCTCAGGGTTCACTTTAATCCCTAGGTCCCTGGGAAACTCAGCTGCCAAATATCTGTCCTACCCAACAAAGAAAGCCAAAGAAGCCTTACTCCTATGTGTCACTGTCTTTTACCAGTCAAACAGAGCTAAGCTTTAGCTGGATTAAAGCAAAACTGTGCAAACCACCAGAGACACATTATCAAACAAACCCTTAGACAGCACGGAGACTACCATGGCAGGATCAGATAGGAAAGATAGATCAGTGTATTATGGTTTTGTGTAACCAGTGAGTAGGACGAAGTAGCAGGAAATAATCTGTGTTATTCCTCCACCTTCCTTGGGGAATGCATGTCCCGATGAATCCAAATCCATGTCTCCTGCAGATCTTCCAAACAGCCAGCGGAAAACCTGCTTCCCTCTTGCTCTGTTGCCAGTGACATACCTTGACACCAAAGCACCCACTCCCCCACCATCCCGCGGCCACAGTGGCAGATAAGGAACAGGACGCAGAGAGCTGTCATATTAAGCTTCCCCTATACCAATACTGCTTGATAACCTACGCAATGTACCTGTGGTCTGTATACAGATACTAGCCTGCAAAAAAAGCAGCACTGTATTTACAAATTCTGCTGGCATTGTCGTAAGAAAGACATGAGACCAAAGCCCAAACCACAGTAGCCACCATTATATTATTTCCATAAATGCTCAGTTGTATTTGGGAACAGAAAGAAGAGTAGATAAAAAGCCACAGACTCTTATACTAAATGGCATTACACTGTTACACTGGCAAACACAGGAAAACATTGGCATGAAAGGAAGCTCACGCTACCACTGCCCCTTTATTGAACTTGTTCTGCGTGTTCATTACAGCTTATGGCACACAGCATGCTTGCTCCAGCATACCTCACTAGCATAAGCTCCTGCAAAATAACGCTATCAGTTACAGTCATACCAGAAAACAAATGAGCAAATTAATTGCATAATAGGGAAGCTTGTTATGAAAGGGCTGATGATGATGCTCCAGAGCTTCTCAAGGGCATACAATGTGTAGCACTGAGCTGAAACAGCCCTTGAAAATTCTGATATTTGGAAATATGGGTAGAGTTCCTGGTTTGTCTCCCACTTTGCTGAGTGTCTCCATTTACTCACTCTCTCAGCTTTTGGTCCCACGTGTAGCCGCTGAGTTCTGGCACCCTGTGCAAGACTCCCCATCCTGGGAATACCGACCCCATTGGTTCTGGAATCAGAATGACCACACGGCACTTATAACATTTCCAGACAGACATAAATACACAGATCAGTCTTTTCTGCATTTTTCCTCATAAAAACAACAGCAGCTTCGAAGCACATTGGCACAAGCACTGAGATTAAGTATTGCAACCTGCTATTGTTGGCAGGGTTGCTCTGGCTTCTTCTGCTTTCCCCACCTCCTTGTAATCCTCTCTCCTCTTGGAGAGTAGTTAAATGCTCTGTCCATTCATGTCACCACGGAGTAGTCTTGGCAGATGCATGCCCCAAGGCTGGGATGTTTTTACGAGAACCGTTTTCATATTTCACTGTTTGCCTGGCTGATCCTTTATCTGTTCTAGCAGTTATACAACTAAACATACTGAACCCTCTGTCAGATGATTACATATTCCATGCTGAATTGCAGGATATGGAAATACTGCCAAACACAGTCCTGCTCTAACTCTCTCGAATTCAGCGCACGTCTAAGAATTAATTCAGCCCTTAAACTTCTTCGCATTAGTCTTTGAGAATAAATAGAAGCCAATCATCAGTAATATGTCTTGTATTTTGTGTGTCCATGCCTTTCTAGACCCAAAGGTTCCTGTGGATGCTCCCTAGCTCTGAGCATCAGGCTTGTATGTCCTACCCTGCTGTGTATTTAGGATGTTACAGTCCCCCCCATTTAAAGCTGAAGGTGTTTGAATCCAGAAGCAATGGTTGTCAGGCTGCTGATGGAAAAGGAAAAACGACAGCGGACAGAGCCCTTCCCTTCACTCCTCACTGGTGACCCAGTAGATCCGGGTGGGTGGTGGAGATGAGGGAGGCCAGAGCAGCAAGGAGCTCATTTCCCTTCTCCACTTGACAGCAGCATCCCCATGCTGCCTGCTCCCAGTTGTGCAGCAAGAGCACTCTGTCCTGCAAGCAGGCGTTTGCTTTTTTGTAGAAAAATTCAGGGGATTTTTCAGGTTGCTTTAAACATCCTTTAGCCCAAGGAAAGCATGGGGTGGGGCTTTTTTCCTGTGGTTTTCATTATTTTTTAAACTCATTAATCTCCAGAGAACTGTTTTGGGAGAAAAATGCTGATCTGATCCATTTCCGTATCATTCAGCTGTTGCTACTGTATCAAACCATTAATATAGCTTGAGAGTCTGGTTTGCACATGATCAGAAGTGAAGCAGAAGACAGATGATTGTAGCAAGAGTTCAGGAAGGGATTTTCTCCACAGGAGAATCCTAAGAGAGAACGGACACGTGGAAAGAAGGAAGAGCAAATGTACTGTTCATATGTTTCAGAAACAGTTATCAAAATGTTCTGTGCCTTGGATTTCACGATGTTTTCAAAGAGTCTCTGAGTCCTTCTACTACTATTACCACCTGGACACCTCCCAGCCATTTTAGCCAGTATTATCATGTGTTTACCCGCTGATTTCAGTGCTGTTACACTGCTTGCAGCTGTCCACATGCCACCAGCATTCTTTTGTATTAAATGCCTGGAAGGTTTATTTATTTATTCATGTGTTTTGACATGAGTGGCAGCCCCAGTGAACAAAACAACATAAAAGAGGCCACCAAAGCAAGAGAAAACACGATCATAAAAAGGGG
>NW_010191848.1:31348-46693 GCF_000695765.1 Mesitornis unicolor | reverse complement strand
TTTGCAGCAGGAAAACACTTCAAAAGTATCTCAGAGTGTGGCTGAATAATCATCCTTGGCATCCCTGGGTGGCTCATAAACTGAATTGCTAAAAAAAAAGACAAGTCCTGCTAATATTAGTATTTCAATTCCCCAGACTACAAAACTCGGGGACCACAGAGTGGTTCCTCTCCTCAAATTGTTTTTCCCCTGCATGACTTCCGTCCAGCCCCTCACTACCTCAGCTTCTCTGGACCATAAAAATAATTCCTGTGCACAGCAGATTTAATAAGGACTGCACATTGCTGGCTATTTAGTTTGCTGTAGCTATAATTAGATAGCTGACAATGACTGGCTTGTTGTGTGCTCTTTTTTCCTGTGATTACATATCATATTTGGTCTATGCACAAGATGAAAGATGACTTTTCTTCTTTGTCACTCTCCAAACTCCTCAAGGGACCTGATAATCGCACTGGCTGCTTTCTGCCACTTACCTCACTACTAGGAATAAGACATTGTCTTCATTACCAAGCTGATAAGTGTGTTGAAGTGACATGTCGAGGAATTCAGTCGGCCTCCTACCTATGCCAATGTTTTTTCCTCTTTTTGCAAAAGTGTTGCTTTTCTGGGGGAAAAAAATCCTGATTAAAAATGTTTTAATTTTGAAATGTTACACTGCTTGTTTCAAGGTAATAGTTAGTTGGATTGCATTCCCAACCATCATGTCCTCCCACGGCAAAGGAAGCAGTAAGGTGGAAACCCTGTGGGTACAGGAGGACACAGAGATGGGGGTCAGATGCCCATAAGAAAGTGAGGACATGAGGACAGCCTGAAATGACATTTTCTAATGATGATTTTCACCTGGTGTTACACAAATCTTTGCATTTTTCATATGGAAGACCCAATCTTCCCATGAAATTAGAGACTTTTAAGGAAAAAGTCAATGAAAATGTTTTCAAACAAAACATACATTTGTTAGTTCAGTAAAAGAAACACTATCGTCAGTAATCACTAACAACAGACTCAAAAAACAACCCAGACATTTTGAGTGAGAAGACTCCATTTCCAAGAAAGTTACTTTCCTAACCATAGTTCAGGACCATACCAACAACAACAGGCTCTGAAAACTATCTGTAGAAGTACATAAAGCCATTGTTCATCCTAAGTTCACTGAGGAGAGCTAGTAGAGTATTATTACTCAGATAAATGAGTAAAACAAATTCCTGAAAAATAAAGACCAATTTAAAAGAAGACCCAAATATGCAACAAAAGACTTTTGATGCCTAGTCTGTGAAATCTCCCAATGAAGGCAATGGAAACTATAACCATATTAGAACAAGGTTTCTACCTTGCCAAAAAAGGCCACAAACAGATAACGGTCAGGTGACAGATACTTGCACCTCTCACAGTCTGGAGTTGCTGCAGATCATGTCACACCTCTGCAACCAGAACCTGCCCAGAAAAATTGGACTTTTTCTTCCAAGAGAAGCAGAAATCTTCCGTAAGCCTCCCACCCAGGCATACTGACTGAAAAGGTAACGTCTCTGTGGATACTAGCCAAAAGTGGCATCATTAACACCAGCTTTATTTCAGGCCATCAGAGGGGCAGTGAAGGAATGGAAGTGATGCCTATGAGGAGACGGTCTTCAGAGAAAAGATGCATCGTAATTACACCATGACCCCCCTAACTTAAACTGTTACACATACACTATCAGGTTCCTGCTGGCAAGCGAGCAACAAAAAGTAACTTATTCATTTTAGCAGCTGCCACCACTTTCTTCCTCTGTCAAGAATGCCCTGGCTATTGCTTAGACAGCACACGAAAACCTTTCCCACTGTCTCTCCTGCTTCCTTCCCCAGTTCCGTCATTCAGCACAGCCCAAGCACCTTGTAATACTCAGAAATGATGCCCCAGGGTATTAGCCCTAGCACCTTCTCAGTCCACCCAATCAGCTGCCCCACTTTCCTTTTGGGCAGACCTCCTTGCAAGTCAAGCAGGTTGGTAAAAATAGTTCTCCATGTCTGCCCCACTTCTGATTCATGGTCCACTTAGGTAACGTCTCTTTCGGTTACATGGAATGGCTGGGGCCTCCTGGACCCCAGGGACATTACATCTTCATAAATAAGGAGATTTATTTACAGATATAAATCAAGACACAATGTTTAGAACATGCTACAGGGAAGCAGTAAAATGCAAGGAGAAGGAAAAAAGAATAATCAGAAGTTAAGGATTCTGGCCAAATTCTTCTTAAAATAGCTCTTCCAAGACATAGTGAACATTGTATCAAACTCACACAGGATCTCTAGCCAGCATCTTGGCTTCTTTCATGACTCATTTCATTCAGACTGGGGAGTAACGATTTCCTCCCTAGTCACCAACTAACATGGCTCAGCCTAGGTAGACAGACCTCAAGCCACTGTGATTGATCAGATCCCTCTTCAGAGGAAACGATGCGTTTCATCAAATGCTACTGTACATCAAAATGTCAGCATCAAGAAAATCATCCTCTTTCACACGCACCCCCGCACACCCACATGCGTACGTGCATGCTCAGCCGAGCAGTCAGGCCATCACCTGCTAGTGTTAACATGCACGCAGACAATTACAGAGCAGACATCTGTTCAGGATGTTGCTCATTGGATTAGCATCTGCGCACTGCGATGTCTGCAAGGCTTTGAAGCATTTATATCCTAACACTGTGCTGTCTACTCATGCAGGATGGTTTGTCTGTGAATGTTCCCCATGCTGGTGCAGCAATTGTTGGCGCGAATTACTCTGGTTTAGGACTAAAGCAATGGTGCTGATAGGGGAAAGCCAGCCTTGTGCAGACAGACCAGATGAAGCCCGCTTCTTTCAATTATTGATAAGTGGGGAATTATGGTGTCCTCTGCATGGGAGAAAGCTTTGTAGATTTTCCCATAAACAATAAATAAACACTATGTACCATATTCTGTTTGGCAAGATGGTGAGCATTTCAGAGAAGTCAAATAATGACTTGAAAATTAAAAAAAAAACCCAGAAGTCAGTTACAGGGTCTCATCTAGGTTATACTAAAGTTTAAAAATATTCCTCAGAACAAATGCCAAAGCAAAGTTTGAGTTTTCACTGTGATTTCTGAATACAGGCTGACGCAACTCCCTCTGAAGGCATTTGTAATACCTTGAGATTGGCCTCAGAGGTAATTAAATATTAAACTGGACAGTGACTGCCAAGAGGTGGTAGATGCCCTTGACAAGTCCCCGGTCCTGTGTCCCCAATGTTGGTAGCACAGGAACAAAGGCCTGGACAGGACACTGCAGAGGTCATCACATCTGGACTCCTGCAGCTGCACATGATCACACTCACAAATACCAATTCTTCCTGTGCCCATCAGCTTCAAAAAAAAAAAGAAAAAATACATTTGAAATACATGTAAGCTAGATACTATTCAGGGCTTCACCATGCCAGACCTCAGGGGGCCATGAACAACCCATTGCCATCCCAGCAGCTTCACTGGGGTAATGGTTTTAAACTGAAAGAGGGTAGATTTAGGCTAGATATTGGGAAGAAATTCTTTACTGTGAGGGTGGTGAGACAGTGGCACAGGTTGCCCAGGGAAGTTGTGGATGGCCCCTCACTGGAAGTGTTCAAGGTCAGGTTGGATGGGGCTTTGGGCAACCTGGTCTGGTGGGAGGTGTCCCTGCCCATGGCAGGGGTTGGACTGGATGAGCTTTAAGGCTCCTTCCAACCCAAACCATTCTATGATGCTACGTGTTCAGCATAATGGCCCCCTCTCGCATGCGCTGAGAGCCAGGCAGACTCGTGTGATTTTCGGCACGGTCTATGATATGTGCCGAACTTTGGCCCCTTCTCCATGTTGCCAGCCCTGAGCTGTCTGCATGCTTTTGGGGATGTTTAAACAGGTGCACAGAAGATGTTGCATAAAAGGGAGACAGGTTGGGAAGGAAGGGAGGAAGGGAGGAAAGAAGCATACACATATCTAATATGGACACAACAAATTTTATACCTACACAGCTGGCTAATGCTCCCATGTGTTGGGAGCACATGGACTCAGCAGTGTGCTCCACCTTCCTGCAGTGCAGCCCCCCCGATGGCAGCGGTTCGTGTGCCAGGCAGGGTGGGCAGCACCTTGCCCAGCCAGCTGGCACGAGGCCTACAGCAGGACTCACATGTCCCCAGGCTCCCCCAGGGGAAAGGCTGATTCCCCATAAGTTTTTGGAACTGTTGAGCCAACGATGGGGAATTTCCTACCAGGGCATACAATTTGCATGTGCGTTTACTCCATATCGAAATGCAGGCAAAGCCTGCAGCCAGCATGAGGGCAGCCAAACTGGCTGCTACAGAGCACCCAGGCACTCTTCAGGTTTATTGCCCATGCTGTGTTTTTATGCTGAGCAGATATTTCATGCCTCCTAGCCACGGCCAGCGTGCTGTGGTGGCTGTGGTTTGCGGCTCGCTTGGGCCGCCGCAGAGCAGGGAGCGTGGTGGGAGGAGGGAGGGATGGCTGACACTTCATTCAGTGGTTGCAGGCCTCCTCCAAGGCTCAGACTTTGAAACAAGACATTGGCAAGCCTGTTTAGAAAAATGATTTCATCCATGTACGAATTAAGCCAAAGAACACAGTACTTGTCCCTTTGGTGTTTATTTTAAAATAATTATTACATGTTCCCTTTTCTTTCAGGAACATTAAACACAGTGCTGCACATGATTTTATTCAGGAGGGTTGCAGATGGCTGCGATGAGGGAAAGTCAGTGGCAAATACTGACATATGCACTATGGCAAGTGCTCAAAAATGAACTCCTTGTTCCCTTCAGCCCAAGGAATGCTAAGTCCAATACCATTTTGGGGGAAATTAAGATGAATAACAGTTATTTGATTTATTTGGTTGTTGATTTTTGTAGTGCTGGGCCACCAGTTCTGTTGTATTTCTACTCTTTAAATCGAGTGCAGATCTTTACAACAAAGTGCCAGCATTTGGTAGCAAGAAAGGCTTCCCTTGAGCAGCTATTCTCTGAAAAACAAGCAGCGGTTTGAAAATGTGGTTGCAAAATGTGGACAATGTGCACAGGAGTTATTAATGTTCTCAAGAAAATGTGCTGCTTCATCTCCATTACAGTCATTAACCACAGCTGTGGTTTTGCAAGCAAGGAAATCTACTCTCATTCTTAGAGCTCAGATTTGGATGTTCACACACAGAGACACAGGTAGTTCTTAGAATTCCCTTCCCAACTACAACAGGAACATACACAGACACTGGAAAAAGACTTTATCTTAATAGACCTAGGACACAGACTGCAGAAGGAATTTAAAACAAGGCTTTAACGTCTGATATTTCATATGGACCACATTTCTCACAGTGAAAAGGGAATAAAAACATATATTAAGAAAAAAAAAGGACAATACACAGTCCAGGAAAACAACACAAGCCAGCCAGCTCTACAACCATTTGAGTAGGAGACAGCTCCAGAGTCATTCCAGTACTGGCAGTACAGCTAAGCCAGAGTTCTCCTATAAGCCAGATGACACAGTTGGAAAAATATATTCCAGAGCTTGTTATCCATCCCCTGGACCTGCCAAATTTGCCCATATGGGACCACAGGTGTTGGCTCAACTCAAGGAGGAAAAGGATGGAAAAAGGCAGCGATATGAAGAATATCAGGAACTGGAGCAGTATCACCAAGCCAGTGCTGAAGTTGCTACAAGTGCCAATTTCTGATGAAAGGGCTGTGGTCTTCATAAAGTCCAGTACAGGTAAGAGGGTGCTTACAGACACATGCATGGGGATGTGGATATATACAAGCACAACACGTAACCTGCAAATCCAGCCTGGGATGCTCCAGTTTTGCACATGTATGAACATGGCAGTTGTCAAACATTTGTGGGTACCAAGTGCAAGAAAGCACAGCCCTCAGATTCAGTCACAAAGGGCCTCCTTTTGGCAGTTCACCATAAAGAAGCAATTCCCCAAGCGCTGTTAAGATAAGTCTGCTTATAGTAGTGTGGACAGGCCAATGCGCTCTGCCCTAAATTCCAAGCTGGCTAGATGTAACCCAGCTTCTGTCTGGAAGTTGTATAGCTGTGTTACTGCAGCAGAGTACCCAAACTGCTAACTACCATGCTGAAAAGCAGGATATATTAACCAGAGAGCACTGCTGTGTTAACAGGGCTATGTGGCTTCTGGAGCCGAGACCAAAGGAGCTGAAGTGTCTCTGAACCACACAGATGTAAACAGGGAGGAATTTGCTCAGCACCTGCAAAGGTCTGATCTTACTTCCAAGAGAAAAAACTGAAGCAGAGTTGTCCTTGAGTAAGTGCAACATACCTGGATTTTGGTTCCACAGCCTGGCCCAAGGCTTCTGGCTGCAGATGAGACAAATCCCAAGCAGCACACTGATCAGTGCTTTATTTGTCATTGGGTATCAAGCATGAGACTTTTAGCACCAAAAGTACAAAAGCCCAGCACTTGAACAAGAACGGCATCTCTTACATTGCCAGTTTGCGCCATCCAAAAGTTACAGACAGGTTCCCATACTCATGAACTTGTCTTTAAATAAAAATCACACCATGAGATACAACTTTAATAACACATTTGGGGTTGATTGCATTTACTTTCTAGGGTTTTAACCACTGGGGTCCACTTCCAAACACTTTCTCAACAGGAAGGCTGAGAATATGTTATTTTATGTTATTTTTCAAATGAAAGCTGAGGTTCTTATGCATTCATCTTAACTCCAGGAGCTGTGTTTTTAAAGGCACACACCAAATGTCAAGGGACTCACAATAAAATCACAAGAATTGGCAAGGCTGCCTTCATTGGCTTTGGGGACTGAGCAGGTTGTTGGAGCCACACATTAGAGGGAGACATACTCACGTGTTCTTAAGCAGTGAATTATGCACAGAGGTATAATGGCAATCTTCCCAGCACTGACATACAGCAACAAGAACAGGATGCACAAAATTCCCAGGCCTCTTAAGCTAATGGAGAAGCTTTCCTAGTTTCCCTAACAAGGGAACCAATGACATAACCTGTCATAAACATGTTGGGACCATTATATACACAGACATGAAATATACTTAAACTATAAAAACCCATTTAATAACCAAAAAGACAGCTGCGTAATCTGTACATTACTCTCGCAAAAAAAAGGAAATAAAAATAAAATTAACTGGAACATGTGTGTCTGGAGAGAAAAGGGGTTAGAGAGGCCTGAAGACCTCTCAGAAAGATTCTTCTAGGCCCTGCTTCGGCAGGAAAGCACTCCTATATTCCATGGTGCTTTGTAGGAGCCATATTTTTACAGCTTTTTTTTTTTTCTTTAGTATCTCATACACTGACAATGGGACAATTTTCAAGTAAGGGGAGGAAGCTGGGACCAGGACTTCATCTTCTCCATTGACAGGGGGAAACTGAATGCATATGCATCTCTGTGTCCAAACTAACCAGGTACCATTACCTGGGATAAAGTTAAATCCAATGAAGTCAGTGAAATTGGTCCTCATTTTTCTTGCACTGAAGTACAAACATTGAAGTGCTTGTACAATATGGCAGAAAAGAAGGTTCTGCCCTCTTCTTTATCTCTCTCTGCTTTTTGTCTTTAAGGCATTGTAAATTTATGTGCAACATGAAAACTGACTCAAACCTATTTAACTAGGAATATGCTTACAATATATTTGGAGAGGGAGTACTATTGTGTATGTAGGTTTTTATAAATCATATTACTTATGTTTTGCCATTTCTATAGAGGACATGTTTAGCTGCATAATAACTCATTGAGGTTTTGTCAGGATCAATTTACATTTGTCAGATGCTCTGCAGTCTTCAAACAAAAGCCATAAATAATGTCACTGCATCAGTATTTCACCTTTTAAAATGTTGTGATTTATAGCCCATAGAATGGGAAGAAAAGGCAGTGGAGTGATGTGTTTCTCTCCCAACTGCAAGCACTGATCTTCCCAAAAGAGGAACCAATGTACAAAACTCAGCAACATCTATCTCTAATACCAAAATAGAGATCGAAAAACTCCTCTGAGGTGCCTAAATGTCTGTATCTAATTTATGGGTAATTTACAATGGAAATAGACTATATAAAAATGTATACAAATTTGTAGCTTTGCACATCAGGGCAGATAGATAGTTTAACTACAAAATAATGAACATGAAGTGCCTCTTGTGAGCTGCCAGGTAGACATTTTGATTGCCCAGATTTCATTAAACTCAAACCAGAGAGAGTTTGAAGTCTTCCAAACATTCTTTAACTCTATCAAGTGTGTCGGTGCTCTACAGCCGATGACAATATATTTCACCAGAGTTGCCAAAAAATTGTTTCATTTTAAACAATGCCTGTAATGCATTACTTTTTACAAGTTTAGCCAGCATGTAGGGCACGATCAGCTCTGTAGAAGAATGAACCCATTGCCAATGTTTTCTTTGCATCCAAAAAACCAGTTTCACAGAGTCTTTCCTTAAAACAAGGAGAAAGACAATGAAAACAACGATAAAACTCCTCTTGTGTCCTTCTCCCCTCTATCCCTCAAGTCAGCTTTGCTGTTCCCAGGGTTGCCAATCAGACTCAAGCGAGTGAAGAGTTACAGAGAGCGCCTATGCTGCCAAGAGCTATTTCCAGTGGACTTTGATCAAATGATGCCGTAATCCCTAATGGGAAGCATACTTCATTTATAAGGTATTCTTTGGTGCCATTCCCAAGGAGCAGGCATATGAGTTTTTGAGCAGCAAAGCTCTTTCTCTACAGAAAGCACTATGTTTGTGAGAGGGTAGGACATCCATGTTCAGCACGGGTGTACAGGCCTGCCTAGATAAGTCGGCTTTTGGCATTAGGTGATGGTCTGAAAAGGCAGAGGTGGTCAGAGGGTTGGTCATAGTGCCAGGATTTCTCCAGCCACAGCCCTTTACCCTACACCGACAACTAACACACAGCAGTGCTTTTTGGTTTTATCATTTCCAGCAAGGAACACAACAGCAGGCTGCTCTGACATTTCCACCTTCCTGCAACTTTGATGAACTTAAGAGACTCGGGTTACTCAGAACAGTATTTTATTTGCCCTGAAGTTTTATTCCAAGACCAAGGACAATTAGCTCACATTTTAACAAGGAAGCAATTAAAGAGCATGACGATCATAAAAATGATTTATTGTGCTGTTAAATTAGGATGAAAATCATCAAAGTTCATAATGGCCAAAGAAAAACAAATATAAATTATCTTCATACTTAGTTTGTACCCCGATGCTTATCAGCCTGAAATGTGTGTATTTATTCTCCAGTGCTGCTGTGCAATTCCTGTCATTGTATCTTGCTGTTTGGAAAATTCATCATTTTCATTCTGTGCTGAACAGCAACCCTTTAAATTGAAAAGGTTTAAACAGCCCTTTTCTGCTTAAAAGTCCTCCAAAAATAGGTTAAGCTTCCAGAGTAAAGGTGTTTTGAGCAATCCTCGCCCCAGGCTGGAGCCAGGTGTCCCACTGGACACAAGAAGAGCTTCTTGCCCACCCAAAACCCTCTGCTTCTTCCATCAGTCTCGTTGTCTATGCAATTATGCAAACATCTGCTCTCAAAATATTTTACTTGTGCTTTCACTTTTTTCATTAACATTTCCACTGTTTTTACATGCCAACCAAAAAGATGAAGATGTTTTTACTGAAATGGCAGTTTCAAACTAACATGCTCTGCTCCCATTTTCTTTCCTAGTATATATAAAAATGTATATAAAAAATCATAGGTATCTATTTATTATGAAACATGTTAGTGAAATAACAACACATTTACTCCTTCACAGGACTCTTGTCTGCAAAACTTTTGGGCACTTTCTATAAAGAAAAACTATATCCTCTTAGTCAGTCAAGGTTTTCCAAACAATCAGTGTTTTCCTTTCACACCAATATACAGAAGTCCCTTTTATCAGCCTTCTGCTCTTCACCAGCATCTTTCATAAAATTCTTTCCTGCATTGCAGATTTGACCAAAGAGCAGCCTTCAAAGTCTGGCAAAAGCCACATCCCTCCCAGAGGTCCAATTTGCACAAAGTTTAGGGATCCTATCGGAGGTTGCAAGCCTGCCTAAGCACTTCTTGATGTTACAAGGTGATGAGAAGCTCCACCTGACTCAGAATTGCAAATAAAGCCTACTGAGCAGTAAAATTATCGGGAAAAACCTATCCTTGAAGTGAATAGGTAAGAGCCAGTTGAGATAACCTGCGCTCCCACCCAGGACCTAAATTGGAAGCATGTGAGAAAGCAGGTCTCCAAAAGTGAGCACCTTGCTTATGAATCACTGGAAAGATTCCTGGTTTAGATGTCTGAACTTCACGGCAGCGACAGAGTTCATTATACATTTAATTTAAGAGAATTGTTCATCTGCAAACTACATGTTAAACTCATTTGCTGAATTGAGACCTGTGTTTTAAAGTCATAATAAATCTGTAACTCTGGACACTGTTTCTTTTACTATAACTTGGTAAACATTTATTTTTTAAAAATTTGAACTTTACAATTTGCAAGTAATTTTTATAGGTTCCTTAAAAAGGCTCATTCAAGACTTGGAAAGCATTATGCATTATCACATCAATGCAAAGAAAGCTAGTAAGACCTTAAGTACATCTGTTTTCTAGAAAATGAATTTTTTTAAAAAGTGTTTCAATTTCCCATTTCCTTAGTAAATGATCCTCACTTATTTGAAAAAGGAAAGCATTAAATGCTCTGCCTCGATGATGAGTTTAAAATAGACATTTTCAATGAATTATCCTGATTGAGCTGCCTGTCAAGATAATGGTATAAATTGCTCCTTCAATCTACATTTACAAACTGATTTGAACAGCTTCAGTAAAGACTCAAACAAAAGTTAAAGGAGTCTGATGTAAATCAACAATGAGATTAGTGTTCAGATCTCCTGTAGCAGACAGGCTGTGCCACAGCTGAACAGACTCACGTTTCAGTTTCTTTTCTGTTTTGCTTTAATTTCCCTATTTCCACTCTGTTTAAACTTTCAAACTATGAGTAAAGAGTGTTCTGAAAGAGATAATGAAATATTTCCAGAACCTCAGGTACTGCGTCTCAAAAATTTGCATTGACATAAAGGAAGGACTGAATTCTACATGCAGAAAATATGTTCAAATGTTGAAATGCCAAAAAAACCCAGGATTTAAAAAAATGGGGATTTTAGAAAACGTTACATGTGATGTGGACTTAAAAGGCAAAAGTATTGTTGGTCCTATTAATGAATCTCAATCTCATGTAGAAAATGTGTTGGTTTTAGCTTTTCACTTCCCTGCTATAAAAAATATTATTCATGCTGTGCTTAGTTTAGTTTTTTAATCACTTGATGCTTACGGTGATCTCCATTTTGTTTTGTCTGTAGTTAGGAGGATTTAGGTGTTCTTGTACCTTTTAACAGCATGTTCCAATACTGGTTTACCTTTCTGATTACTTTACAGCCATTTTTAGAAGAAAAAGGAACAGTTATAATTGGATATAAATTTGCAGTACTCATGTTCTGAAAAATGATTAGAAGTCTTGAAAAATGTTGACATACCTCACTACTCTGTTTTGCTCTGTTTTAAATATCGGTATACTTATTAAAGCTGGTTGGAAAATTTAATCATATATAATATTTTTGTTTTTCATCAGATTTGAATTCTTTCCAGGTTTTTCAGGACTCTCATTTTTCTACACGTCTCAGAAAATCTGTATTAAATGAGGTAGGATTTATTCCAAGTTATCCAGTGCATATCTTTAAAGAAGTATGCTATGTATATATCCTTTTCACTAACTTATTATGTAAATAGATATTAATACAGAATAGCTGGGAAAAGATTACTTTTAAAAATGCTAATGACTTTTAAAATGCTGCGTGAGAGAGATTTCAATGAACGTAGTGCATATCTTGAGTTATAGTTCATGCAGTATTTTGTATTCAGCAGATTTAACTCTTCAGGCTATTTCCCCATTTTTTTGTTGTGGATACATGTTATCTGTTATTTTCCATAGCTAGAAATTAATTCCTGAAGGGCAAGCTTTTTGCCTTTCTGACTTGCTGTGTGATACATGATTCTTCACTGAAAATAATCTGGTTCGTGCATGTAGTGCAAAGCCACCGGCACAGAGCGTGTGGATGCTCAGACTCTGATCTCACAGCTCTGGGCACAGAGGACAGACGGCTGCAGCCACCCGCAGCCCTGCTCCAGCCCGTGGCTCCGGTTCAGGACCCATGTGAGGAGCTGCAGCAGGAGCAGGACCCGTTCAGTAACCTCCAACAACCAGCTCACAGTCAGGGGGAGTTTTGAATGCAAGCAATAACCTCATAGGAGGTTCTTAGACATTAAGACCTGAGGGTATCCCCTTCTCCCCCAACTTTAGGGACTTAACCAAGGCTAGTTTTGGAGCCCAGTCACTGTAAATTCCCAGTATGGTCCCAGAAGAAAGACAGGCTTCGTCTCCACTTCCAGAGCAGAGTTGAGCTATGATCAGTCATGATGTCTGGAGGAGCTGACCTCTCTCTATTGCCTGATGTGGGAGCGTGACCTTACTTAGGTGCTTTATGAAATTTCCTACAGCTCAGCAGAATGGATCCAGGAATGGAAGTACTGCGTGAAGAAAAGTGGTACAGCTGGGTCATGGATTTTGCCAAAGATGCATCTTATAAGAGTGTTTATATAATTTAAACCTGGAATGAAATCCTGCTAGACATATGCTTCATTACTGTTTTTACCCTCTGAACAGATTTCCCACCAATCTCTGTGGTGGTAACCCAAGGTAAAGCCCAGTCAAGCACTGCGTGTAAACACATGTAAGTTGAAGCACATGAGCAGTCCTTCTGGAGTCAATGGGCTTGGCTTGTAAAAGTGGGATTATTTGGCATGTGTGCAATGAGCAGAACTTCAAAACAGTGATGCCCAAGCAAAGGCCAAAGGCTTTGAAGGGAGCAAGGCAGGAGGCAGTAGCAGTTGGGTTCCTCTAGGTGAAAGGAGTGAGAAATGGTTGTAATTACTGCTTGAAACTGTTCTTGCTAACCATGGAGCTGCTAACTACCTGTCATTGCCTGAAGCTGCCCAAATCCCAGAGCTGAGGGGCCATAGCCAGTAATTATAGTGATTTCTCCCTTGCCAAGGGAACTGAGCTGCTTCAGCTTCATGTGAGCTCACTCCAGCAGAGAGAATATTCTCAAACTTCTCAAAAAAATGATTTGAAATTTTGATTCACACTGGGTTGGGAGTGGGGGGTTGCAAATTGTGCAAGAGCAGAGAAAAACAACCTCAAACACCAAAAGACCAACTCCAGAGGTGCGAAGAACGAAACAGTGATTATCAAGATCTTAAAGTCTGGCCAACACAGCTGAAACAGTTTTGGTGCAGATCTTGGATTCAGTACAATGCTATGTGCAAGTAAGGGCAGCCCTGACTGAGCTGGTGTTAATTCCATGCCTGAAGGCATGCTGCTTCCAAACTCATTTTCCCCAGGTTGTGCCACATCACCAGTTTCTAGGGTGAGTTATCCCTGAGCATAGACTGGGCTCATCCTAGTAATGCCTGCTCACTTTTCCTTCCCCATGTGTTTTGCTACTTAGATTACAGTATAATGAATATTCTTCTTGACCTCTATTAATTGGTCTCTTTTCTTCCTATACGTCACTTCTGGCCTTTCAACAGCACAACTGTCTGGGCCACAACAACAACAACAGGAAAAACGCTGCTGACAGATCACTGTTTTCATCCGTGATTTAACATCAGCCCTGCCCAAGCTCTGAACTGTTCCACATTGCTCAGGAGCCTGAATCAACTCACCCAGCCACCCCCCCACGCACGGCAGCAGGCATCCTCCTTGCTCGGGGCGACAGGAGAACGTGCTTAAGCACACCGAGGGGGATCGACTTAAGGACATACTGAAGTGTTTCTCTGATTTACAGCCTGAGGAAAACAGCTTTGCTGCCTGCTAGTTCAGTCAGTCAGGAATCAGTGGTAAAAATTAAGGCAAAGTGAGGTCAGCCACCACAGGAGTAATGAGTGTGGTAAGAGGTGAAGCAACATCATGAAACCACATCCAAGAGACAGGATGGGGCAAAGTCAGGGATCGGAAGGAAAGCAGGATCAATGCAGAATGCACAGGACAGGGACACATGGTGGGATTGGAGGAAGCAGGGCTGAAACAAGCTGGTGAGAAGGCAGAGGTCAAGGAAGATGTGACCAAGGCTGAGGATGAGGCCTAAGGCACAGGGACAAGTAGAGCTGAGAGCCAAGCACAGAAATGCATTTACACTTGTAAACTTAAGCTTTTTCTGGTTGTATCCATACCATTAAACACTCTCAGTTCTCACTGCAGCTCTCCTACCTGCCTATGCTGACTCTCAGACCGGATCTGGGAAATGTGAAGGGCACAAATGGGGCCATGGAAGAAGTGTTCAGTGCCTATGCCCTGACACAGATTAACATACCAGTACAGATGTGCCCAGAGACTCTTCACCCAAGTCCCCATTCACTAACCATTTGCTATGTTACCAGCTTGATGTAGCCCAAGGTCCATTTCCCATGTACACAGGATCCAGTGCCAGTTAGGCATCTCATTAGTACTTATGAGATAATATAGTATTACATCATTGTGAGAGTTTCACTTTGCAGCCTTAATGTTCTTCTAATACCAAAGGCTTCATGACATACAAAAATGCACTTTTCTGGCAGCAAGAAAGATCTGTTTGTCACTTGTTTGCAGCATCCTGGTACTGAAACATGACTAGGGACCATGAGGGAATAAGGCCCTCAAGGGACAGATCACATCTCAAGGCTACCATCACCTTTTTACAGCACCTACAGTTTCTTAATTCCACCTTCCTCAAGCCTGAGGAAGGAAACTCAGCTTGACAAGTGTGTTTCTCATCAGGCCATTGGGGTGTTTGCTAAGTGACAAAACCAAACAGTCCTTTTTCATGGAGGGTTGTGTTGAAAAGCGACTTTCCTTTTATAAACTGGCCCAAGTCTCTCTCAGTTAAGTCTGTTTTCTATGTGTGATCATTGCAGGGGAGGGAGGGGAGTCAAAGCGATTCAGTGCTCAGAGCCTCATCCAAGCCTCTGCATAGCTTGGATCACTGTCACGTTGAGGAGCGGGAGGATGACAGGAGGCTCTACTAGCAGAATGCCTCAGATTGTTTGTCCTTGCACTTAATCCACTTTATGCATCCTCTCATGCCAACACTAGCAGCAATCAGCAGCTTTGAGACACTGGAGGTTTTGTGTAGCTCTTGCACATTTTTCTGCTTCAATTTTTCCTCTCAGTGTTGGATTTTTCTTTCCCTTTTGTGATAGATGTGGTGGTTATGAAAGGTGTGCCTGTGAAAACAGTACTGACAAAGGATTCACTTCAGTTCC
>NW_010191848.1:24631-31317 GCF_000695765.1 Mesitornis unicolor | reverse complement strand
AGCAGGAATTATATTGAAGATATCCAGCTATTGTAGAGTCATAGAATAAATTAGGTTGGAAGGGACCTCTGGAAGTCATCTCGTCAAAACTTATGCTCAGAGCTTCAAAGTTAGATCAAGTTGCTTAGGGGTCTGTTCAGTCATGTTTTGAAAATCTTCAGGGATGGAGCTTGCACAGCCTCTCTGGCCAATGATGCCAATGGTTAACCACTGGTGGTGATTTCTTTTTTTTTTTCCCTTATATTCAGTCAGAATTTCCCTTGCTGTAGATTGTGACTATTGCCTCCTGTCCTTTTGCTATGAACATCTCAGAAGAGTCCAGTGCTATCTTCTCTGCAACCCTCCTTTGGGCAGCTGGACACAACAGTGAGATGTCCCCTCTGCCCCTGTTCCTTGGGCTGACCAAACCCAGACTTTCAGCCTCTACTCCTACCTCATGTTCTCCAGCCCCGGTGGCCTTGGCTGAGCTCGTCTGAGTTTGTCCGTGTCATTCTTGTACCAAGGGGCCAAAACCGGACACAATACTCCAGCAAGTGACAAACAGAAAGGAATAACCATTTCCCTCAACCTGCTGGCTGCGGTTTGGCTGATACAGCCTAGTGCACAGTAGACTCATTTCCACAGGGGCGCACTGTGGACTCCTGTCCCATTTGGTGTTCACCAGGACTCCCTGGTCCTTGTCTCATAACTGCTTCCTAGCAGCCAGTCCACAGCCAGTACTGGTGCATGGGGTTACTCCACCCTAAACACAGGACTTACTTTGCATTCCTTTTTGTTGAGCTTTCTGAGGTTGCCATAGACCCATTTCTTTAGCTTGTCGTATCCCTCTGAATAGCAGTCAAACCGCCAACACACTCAATGCTCTCTCAGCTTGGCCTCATCTACTGAGGTATCTGCCATCCCATCACCTTGGGCACTGATGGAGGTGTTGAACGCTACCTATCCCAGTCACAGCAGCCAAGGAACTCCACTCAGCACTGACCACCAGCCAGACTTCAGCTCATCAACCACTCGCCTCCAAGCAGACGAGCCAGCTTCTCAGCTACCTTGTATTGGCTATGATACCTTTCTTGTCAGGGGACACCAATGTTGCTCTGTGGTGAAGGAAGCAATTGCAAAACCTTGAGCACAGAGATCAGAGGCAGGAGAGCTGGGCTTTTTCCCAGTCTTTGCTCTGTGACCTCCAGTAAGTCGCCCAAGCCACAGAGACCAGATGCTACGTGTTGTTTAAATAAGTCAACCCAGACCAAAGATTATAGATGCAGCTGTATCTTGAAGCAAAAACTTGCTTGTGCGACAGCTGAACTGACAGCACTGCCAATGACCAGAGCTCATGCCCAGAATTAAAAAAATAAATAAAAATCAAAATAAAACTTAAAAAAATACTTCTATAGAGACATTTCCATCCAGAACCTAAATCTTAGGATAGTGTCTTGGTCTCAAACTTATGTCCTTCTCCCTACAGAATGATGACAAAATGACCTAATTTTGTATACTGCAGGAGTACCAATGGTGCCACTTCAGTGTTACTTGTGAATTAAAAATAAAATAATGCAATCAGGTATAAAACTTTTAATGCCATAAAAGTCCCCATACAAGATGATTTGCAGATGAGGAACAAGCCATGGCAGTGACTGGATCTCTGTGAATGATGCAGCATGCAGGGCACTGCATTGCTATTGCCTTCACAACTGACTGTATTTTGAGCACCAAATAACATTGGATCAGCAGAAATTTGTGTCCAATGTCAAGATGCACAAAATTTGAATAATTTTAGACAGCTCCACAGGATGTCACAGCGGCTACACAAGGACCCAAACTGATCAGAGCAGAGGCAGGGTTAGAAATCAGCTGCAGGAAGAGAGGCAAAACCCTCTCAGCCATCTCATTGCCAAAAGCACCGCCTTCTCCCCACATAAGGCTCAGGAATATAGTTGCTATCATTTCACATTAGGATTCAAGGCAGGAGGCAGGCACTTTTGTGCATAGCTTGCTCTCAGGCATCTCACTTTGCATGTGTTTTCTCCATGTATCTGTAACACAGGGGAACATCCTAGGTCCCAAACAGAGACAGCACCAGCAACAAAGCAACTGCCCTTCTCTAAACTCCTCATTGACATTACTGGGCTCAGCCTGAAACTCCATCAAGGTGGGTTTGATGAAGCTTTAAAATAATCCGTATGGATTGTCAGTGGTTTTCGAGCAGGGATGTCCATCACCGCCAACCGCAAAGAGCCCTGAGGAGCCCGCTGCAGCAGCCTGGGAGGTGGGAAAAGAGGGTGACAAAACCCTGCACAGTGGGGCTGGGGGCAAGATCCCACTTCTCCACCCTGTTAAGGAAATTCCCTGCACAGAGATCCCTAAGTAAAATCCAGCAACATGGCCTGCACCAGAAATTCAGCCCCAGAGGAAAGGGGGTCCTGGAACCCCAGTGCCCTGCTGGGCTCTCCAGTTCAGACCAGTGCGTGAGGGATGATCACCAGCAGAACAAACGCAGCTCCAGCGTGTTCATATGGAGGAAAAGGGAGACACCTAATGGAAACAGGCGAAAAAAGCACCCACACCACAAGTACACTGGGGACAGGACAGCACGGGTGAAAATCTGCAGATTTGCCTGTGGAAGTCCAGGGAAAGCTAAAGGCATTTGGGAAGGGGTTGGAGAGGAGTGCACAGGGACGATGGGGACAAATGGACTCCAGCTCTGTGTGCAACCCCTCCTGCACCCAGCTCCTTGGCGCTGCTCCAACCAGCAGCCCTGGGTGTGTGGGCAGGGGTCTTGCAGGCCCTCTGAGCCCACCCCATGGATGGCCACCACGGCCAGATGAGGGCCGGCACCACTGCGGCGGCACTGCCGCTCTGCTTAAGGGTCCCTGCTGCACCACGACTGCACTGAGCAGCACTGAGAGGCAAAGGACCTCAGAGCCGTGGGCAACTACTGCTCTTAAAGGCACTCTTTAAAATATGGGCAGCTATTGACCTGCCCCTGCACCAAAAAATGTCATGGTTGCACACAACAGCAGTATCATGCACAAGATCAGTCTGGATAACTGGGGACAATCAGCATCGAGGTTGTTTCCAGCAAGGGACAAGAGGACACCACAGGTGGCTTTGCACCTTGCTCTACCCCTCGCTATGGACAATAAGGGCCAGGTCCTACTGAGAGGAAGGGAAGTCTGACACGTCTCATGAAACACAGATGAAGACTCAGTTCCTCTAGTGAAGCACCAATTTAATTCATCAATTTCTGCTCACAGAAAAGCTACATAAGCTGCCAGTAATACAAGACAGTGACTCCACAGATCACCTTCCCAAGCAGACCTCTGCTCATGGGTAGACTGAGGCTGGCGAGCTATAGCCCCTCTTGAGTCACCCTACAAAGATCCTAATCCCTTGTAAAGCATCCTGGGGAGCAAGGGCTGGTCCCATTTTACAGATGGAAGAAGTGCAGTTGTTCCTGCAGCTGCCCCTGGCTGAGGGGGGCCTCACATGAAACAGCATGTGCCCTCCCAACAGCAAAACAACAATTAGCTGGTGAGGTCGAGCAGCAGATCACCTCTGCAGCCAAACAGGTAAGTGCGGATGCCACCAGAGAAGACAGCAGCTGTGCAAGCCACTGAGTGATATTAGGAAGGAACCTCACAGATCACTGTTAATGACAGCTGCTCAGCAAGGAACAAAGTGCTTCATACTGGCCATGGGCCGAAGCCCATGGTTGTCCACGCTGGCCGTCATCTTAGACAGATGTACAGCGTTAGCTTGCCAGGGATTTCAAGCTTTTGTAGTCCTAACCCGTGCTGCGGTAACCCAAGATAGGAAATAAAAAGTGACTTCTTGCCAGCATTCCTGGATGCGCTTCAGGGTGAGAGCTGTCTGCTCCTCTCTGGCCAAGCCGTGCCTATAACTGTGCGACTCTCAGGAAGCACATGAGTGTTTTTGTGGTGAAAATGTGACTCAGCAAGTTCTGCACACAGCTGGATCTTGGAGGCAGCTGCTGGTGTCTGAGACGGAGCCGAAATACCACCAACCGGCTGATGATAGGCAGCCTCCTCAGGAAGCAGTAGGCCGCAGCCAGCGCCTGTGGAGGTACCTGTTGGAGTGGGACAGGGGGACACTGCAGCACAAATCAGAGAGAACACAAAGATGCTGTGGGAAGAGATGGAGATGAATAATATGGGAAAAGGGATGGGAAAAGGGTATGGGAAAACAAAGAGCACAGGGCTTCTCCACAAGAGAACAGGAGAGGGGAAGGACACATTAGGATGGGGCATCTTAACAGGGAGCAGGGAAGTTATGCTGATAATAAGTCAAGATCTGTTGTGGCACTGACTGCAATAAACATAAACAAAATATCTAATTCTTTAACACAGCCAAATGTTTTTCTTGGTTCTTGCCAGTGAAAGGCTGGGCACTCTTGACACAGGACACTAGAGGTAGCAGGAAGGGGAGAAGTCCTGGTGGCCTGCATGCCCAGGGCCTGGAAAGTTTACTTGTGTTAAAATCTTACTGAAATAAATGAGATTTAAGCAAAAGCTTAACTGCTGCACTCAATAGACATGCTTTCTTGAATCAAGCCCTTCATCAAGAAATGTTAATTAGATGTATTTCCTTCCCAAGATGTCTGCCTGTAAGGATCATTTCATCTTCTCTGAGGTCCTCAAGCACATTAGTGACAAGGCTACATGGCCACCTGGACAGGGACAGTGCTGAACCTCTTGGACCCCAGTTCTGCCACTGGTGCTCATGACAAATAGCACATTAATTTCTCTGAAACAGCCTCTGGCTACTTCAGCAAGACTGCTGCTGAGGGCAGGACTGCTCCTCACGAGAAGGGTGACAGACTTCCATCTTGGGCTGCCAGCTTCTCCATACCAGGACTTCACAGACAACTTTGAAGCCCACCATCATGCCAGCATCATGGGCACTACAGCAGCACATGGTGAGTGCTCCACCTTCTCCACCTGTGCAGCAGTTACATGCCTTTGGCGGCAAATAAACCCACGCAGCCAAATACCAGAGCAAGGCGGGGGGAAAATCAGACAAATTAAACAGATGGATCAGGCTCCAGCACCCCCCGAAGGTCACTCCATGCAGGGTCTGCCATAGGGAAGGTGGGAGCAGAGTCGCTCCCCTGGGGAGGGTGCCAAGCTACCAGGCTCTTGTCAATTAATCCCGGGGAGCGGGAGGTGGTGGAGAACACCCTGCCAATTGTAAATGTGGTGATGGGGCATTGGGGGCATACATACAGATCATTAGTCATCTGCAAGAATTTTGTTTTTGTAACCTCTGCATTTTTATCTGTCACTTCGAGCAATAAATATGCACTCCCGCCAGTGATTTGACATTACACTTGCTTTGGATGGTTGCCTTTCCCAAATATTAATAGTAACTCATTGTGGACACAGCATTGGTATTTAGTTAGATCAGACCAGCTTCTCTTAAAAAACAACTTTTGGTAT
Source organism: Mesitornis unicolor (assembly GCF_000695765.1). Classification (NCBI taxonomy): domain Eukaryota; kingdom Metazoa; phylum Chordata; class Aves; order Mesitornithiformes; family Mesitornithidae; genus Mesitornis; species Mesitornis unicolor. The sequence goes on along the minus strand of NW_010191848.1, from coordinate 25,861 downwards.
AAAGAGAACAGATGTTTTTAATTTACACAAAGAACAAAAACAAAGTTCTATTGTTCGGTTACAGTGAACATAAACATTACAGGCACGGAAATTAACACCAATAGCACATTAAAAAAAATTAAAAGCCCATCATTATACAGATTCGTGCTTTTTCCACTACTTTAACAATTTAGTGGCATGCAGTGACAGCAAGTGTTGCTTTTTGGAATTCATATGAATTTGAGTGTGGCATATTTTAAAGATAAAAATGGCATAAACACAAGGACACTTTCTAAATATTATTATTGTTATTATTGTTGTTGTTGTTACTGTTGTTGTTGTTGTTGTTGTTATTATTATTATTATTATTATTATTATAATATAATAACAAATGGGGAGTGTAAGCCTTCACAGTCCAGGGCATAAGCCAACTACTAGTTCATGGGGATAGGAAGAAATTGCCTCTTTGAGCTGATTATTCTATAGTTGTTCCTTAAGGGGTATATTTTCCTGTGTATCATCTGCACACAACAGTAAAGCCTCAGGTCTCTGAAGCAAGACACGTCTATGCGAAAATGGGCAGACTATTTTAGCTGCATCAGTGAGGTTATGTTGTGATGTAATATGATATGAAGTTAAACCAGAACTATCTTTTCATGTTGTTTTTTTCCCTGGGGATTTAAAAGCCCTTTGAATGCACTTACAAGCTACTGGCACATGCAGGTGGGAGCAGAGCTTGGGCACACGTCCATGCCAAGGTGATCAAGCCCCTTCCAGAAGAGGAGTGCTACCCTGCAGGTGGAGGTCACTTGCACCTCTCTGTGTCTCACAGACACATCCTGAGAAAACAATTCTCAGAGATAAAGCTCAGCGTCATTCCCGTTTCTCACCTGCTGAGCCCACATCCTGGATATCTAACTCTCAACTTACTTCAAGGAATAGATCTTACCATGGAGAAGCATCTCCTCCAGCACCCCCTTTCTGAAGATTTCCTAGTGTCTCTCTCTAGTTTTTTGTTACATCTTAGGTCACCCTCTTGGACAGCTATTTCTAGGTGTAGAAATACTGATATACCAATGTTTCTAGTTCGGACTTACCAGTCCTGTCAGGAGGACAAGGAGGGCAGGGATTCCTTATCTTGGCTTCTCCCAGATCTATATAAGCAAGGATTATGCTTTTGGTACATTAAAACCAGACTTCACCCCCTTTCCTTTCCCACTGTTCACCAGGGGGTATTTTTGTCCAATAATG
>NW_010191848.1:0-24600 GCF_000695765.1 Mesitornis unicolor | reverse complement strand
TTTCCCACACTCAGACTGTGTATCAAGCTATAAGGCTTACTTAAGATCATCACATGGGACCTAACGAAAAAAAACCAAACCCTTCCTTGCATTTTAACCAGTTGGAAAAATAAAGTTACAATTAAAATTCTTGGGACAGAAAAATGAAAAAGTCTTTTTCTGTAGCATTTGGGTAACCTGGGAATTTCAGTGACACAGAACAACAGAAAGACAAACACCATGACTCAAAGGGCTGGAGTCTTTTTCCACCACTTAAAAGCAAGTCTCACTGGGAGAGGTGCTACACGCGGGCTGCTCCAAGTGGCCGGTCTTAAACTTTCAATCACATTATATAATACAAAACCCAGTTCCAGACCCAGGCAGGAAAAAAAGAGAAACCAAAACATTACATTCATACGGTACCTTTCAGCTCAAAAGAGCTCAAGCCGTGAATCATCTTATCCACCACAGAGTGCCATCACCTCAACGTCGAAGTACAGCAGCTGTTTATTACCCTACAAGAACATTAAGACGGGTGCTCTTATGCCACCAAAACAGCAAGGAAAACTGAGTAGACAAATATAAAAACCTGGAATGCACAGGCTTTTCCTCCCTACCTTTATAATGAGTACCAGAGGGACTTTAGGGACCACAAGCAGCCGATGTTTCCAGCCGCCCAATGCTAACATTGCTTTCCACAGCACTTAACTGATCCTTGGAAGCCAAAAGCATTTGACCTGGGCCTGCTTTGCTTTGCTTTGCTTTGCTTGGTTGATGATCAGGCCAAGAGCTGGCTATTGCACACTGACCACAATTGCTATGTCACATCCAAAGTCGTTTCTGCCACATTTAGAACCACGATTGATGCCAGAAACAGAGCAATCGCGATGCTCTGAGTTGTCCAAAGATCCAGAAACTTGTTTCCCCACTGCTTGTGCAAAGAAGGCAGATAGTTGCAGCCGTGCACCTGTCCTGAGGGTTGGCTGTTCATTAATAAATTGCAGTCACGCTCTCTCAAACATGGCTCCCTCAGACCTTGACTCTCAGTATCTCCAAGAGATGCTACATGGCTCTTGGAAGTGGCTTATCAAAATTGGAACCATTTGCTATCCAAATAGACTGAAGTTTTCGCTCAAAATTCAGAATCATATTGTTACACCACACTCATCACTGTGGTATCTGAGTGCTGCCATTTCCAGCAGAATTCCAAGCCCAGCTGGATTCAATGAAGAGTCACTCTGAGCCTGGGGACGCAGAGTTAACGCAGGCCAGGATCATGCAGCAAGTCCTGCGTGGGCTCAGGAGAAGTTTGTTGCAGAAGTTAGACTTCGGCTCCCACTGAATGAGAAAGGGTCTTGTGGCCAAAGGACATTAATTAAGGGACTGCTAAAGCCCTGGGGCTCCGCTCCAAAGCACTCACACAAGTGTGCCACCAGCTCCCTACATGAGTGTGTCTGGCACGGCCGTGGGGTAGGTTCTGTCGATATTGCACTGTAGCTCATCTGTGACACACAAGCTGTGTTTTCACCAAACTTCTCAGCCTTTCTGCTTCTGGGGGCACTTGCGGTCTCAGCACCATGGCTCCCACCAGGCTCAATGCCTTTCTCTTCCCAGGCAATAAGTTTGGCCATTTACAGACCTGCACATTGTCTGACCAATCCAGAGATATCGGAGCACTTCTGAAAACAAGATGTTTTCACCAAAACACTCTCCAATAATCAAACAAATCAAAGGGCGACCTAACTGGATCCACAAAAGCAAAACATGTGGCTGCCAAAGAACTGCTGTTATCTCTGGCATGGCTGGGTCACTGGGACATTTCACAGAAATAAAAATGTATTTCCTGTGCAGACCCAATTAAAATACCTCCAGGGAAATGTTCTGTGTGCTCTTCAGACCTGAAGCCAAAGCTACCCAAGTGGCTTGTAAGGAATGAGATTACTTCCCAGGGGCTGATAGAAAGCACCAAGCACCCTCTGCTGTGCTTATTAAAATTAGGCTCAGCAGCAGTATCTGACCTTGTAAATACCTGGCAGAAGGGTGTCCTGCCCTCCCAGCCAGAGGGAAGCTGCCTCCCGCTGCCAGGAGCTCAGATAACACTGGAGGACACTGCAGGATTCATCCCTCCATGACAGAAGCCACCGGCATCTCCTGATTCACACACAAGGTTTGGGGAAGACAGCACAATCTCTGCTGCAAAAGATCAGCTATACCTTTCCTCCTGGGTCTGACCAGGTCCCCTTCTCCACAGCTGGGTCAGCTTTACTTCAAAGGCAGGAGGACTTTGCTGCCCATGCACAGGTTTCTGGGGACAGATGGAGGCTGTGGGTTACTCACTATGCAGGTAATGAGACTTTGGTTGCTGCCTTGTTCATATTCCATCTTAATCTTTTTTTTCCTCTGTTCACCCCATCGTTTCTTTATGTACTTATACTGCAGGATCTGGTTGCTTTTCTTGCTGTTCTGGCTGGGACAAGGGAGGCGAATGGCTCCCCCAGGTTGGTGAAACATCATAAGAAGGTAGAGGGGGAGGCAAGGATGAGAACGCGGTTATTTTGCTTTTAAGATGTGCCTCTGCTCTCCAGACCCGCTGGCTCATCTGCTCTGAATGTGCTCCCACCAGGTTTTGTAGAGAGCAGTTGCCGCTCCAGGGTTTTTTGGATGAAACTGAATAAACTCTTGCTCCAGGGAAAGTTCTTCCAGCTGGAAATCAATGGTGAGTCACAAGTGGCTGCCCTGCATACCATGAAGGCTGGGGAATCACCTAAGTTATGGCAGTGTTTGTGATGTGGATGCTGCTGCCATAGACATGATAATTGGTAACCAACCCGAAAAAACTCCTTGCCACCTAGACCTGGCCTCTCACACCTCAATTTGGACAATATCCCTACAGATGAGTAAAGCTTGTATCTACAGCCACAGTGCCCATTGCCCCTTAGAACTAACGTGCTGGGGGAAGGAGAAAGGATGGTCTGAGGAGGGAGGAGCGACATTTGGCTTTCATTCTTTCCTCTGCTGAGCCCTTACACATGTCTAGCAAGGAAAACAAAGGCGACACTGCAGCTTGGATATGTCCTGGACAGCACAAATGACAACAGCAGTGTGTGCTGCGTAATACCCAGAAAACACACTCTTAGCAAGTGCTGAGTGAGTGCTGCAGCAATTAAAATTGTTTGGGATTTTTTTGAATTTCCTATTTATTTAACTCCACAATGGCAGTTAAATACCCCGTTTTGAATTGAACAAAGGGTTTCCATTTTGCTGAGGAAAACAAAAATCTACTTAACCAAAATGAAAACCAGAAATGTTCACATCAGATTGAAAAAAGTATGTGATTTCACCCCAAAACAGATTTCTTTCTGTTGAGATCAGTCCACGATTTTCTGGGTTTGGGGTTTTTTCAATTGATTTGGAGGCAGAACTGAAAAAGTCAAGCACAGCGAGGGTGTGGGGAGAAGTGATAGCATTTATGAGAGCAACTGATACTGCTGGAAAAAACAGACCATTTTTTGTGCCTTCAGGCACAAGAAGGTTGGTTGTTTCTTTCAGCTCTATCAGTTGGTCTCATAAAAGCTATTCCCTCTTCTTCCAAAATTCTTCTCACTTATCTCCTTAGTCTAAGTCTACCCTGGCTGCAAGAATACATCTACTGAAACAGCAATTATTAGTACTGTTCGACATATAAAGATGACAGACAAATCTAGAAATTACAATGGCAGCTAGTTACACCCTATCTATTTGTACAGATTCTTGTGCCTAACCCAAGACTAAAATAGTTCCTTAATCAGAGGGCAGATAATTAACAAAATATGATGCTATTAACCACCAGCATCAAGAGCTGAGTGCAGCCAGCTCCCATTGTGCCTGTTACTTGGCTCCTCCATAAGGTTGACAGCATGGAGCACCTTGCCTGGCAGAGATGAGCAGCAAACCTGAACAATTCGTAGAAATGCCCATCCAAAATAGGTCTATGACTGCATCTTTTGACCAAGTGAGCAGCAGATTATCACAACTTGAGGAGTTTTAGAAATGGGTGAGTTTAATAGTCCGTAACTCTTTTCTAGGGAGTAAAATCAGGGAGAAATGTAAGTGATGCCTCAGACAAACTCCCCATAATAGTACTCCAGAGTGGCCATGGCACAAGCTTCTGGACATAAAGAAATGGGCATTGAAGTGAACATAATGTAGGTGAGTTTGAGACATACCAGACTGTCTCATGCACTTTCCACATACCAGCACATCTTCGCCAGCTCCTTAACAGCACACATGGCTGGAGAGCACCCAACTCAGCTGAACCTCTTTTCAGAGGAGAGCTTCATGAGGGCCCACAACACTGCTCTGCCCTGGGACTTGCCCTGAGCTTTCCATCCCACACGTCATTCCCTTTCTCTGTAGATCCTTATGCTGGCTCCATTCTGCTGGATGAGAAACTAGCATCTCGCTGTGGCTACGTCCTGTCAGAAGACGTGTGGGGCAACCCCGTCTTCCGCGCGTCGGTGCTTGGCTGTCACGTGGCCAACGAGGTAAGACTCACAGACAGGCTTGAAAACCACTCAGACAGTGCATCCCCTCCAGAAAGACAAGGTTGAGGTATCATATGGCATGTTTTGAGAACTCAAGAAATGGTGAACTCAAGGAGTTAGTGTTGGTGGTGTGCAGAAATGAATAGGCAATGGCTCTCCAGTACGAGGTTCACTCAGTGTGACTGACACGGGATTTCCTCTCTCCATGAAGCGACACTTAGCCTAATGCTGCTGACTCGCTGCCAGTTCTCAAGCATATCCTTGTGCTGCTGATCTGCCAGAGAGTTTCTTGAAAGCCTCTCTGGAAAGAAGTAGGCATCTGCTTGAAAAAGCAACATTTGCAGTGTGATTCTGGCAGATCATTTCCTGGCTTAATTTGTGTGGTAATGTGCCTGTTAACACATGCCTAGGAGTGTAGATCACACACATCTATTAGACCCAGATTTGTCTCACGTAACTTTAGCCATCTAAAAGATAATGTCTAGTCTAAACTAGTTGTTTACACTTCCACAATAGTCAATGGAGAGAAACAGGCATCGCTGGAAGGTGATTCACCCGTTCCTAAAATATATGTAAAAGTTTAGCCTGGATTTCTAATTTCTAAATGTTAGTTGAAATGCAGTGTACCTAGAAACAGAACATATCAGAATAGAAACTTCATTGCTTGTCCATGTTTAGTCTGGCTGATCCTGGAAGCCCCACAGAAAAAAATAAGGTAAAACTTCATGGGCAGAGGTTATGCTAACAAGAACGGGGGGTGCACAGTGCACTGTGCAATGACCAGGATTTCCAGACTGGAAATTCCTCTGGAAAAGTTTTGACTTTTTCTGTAGAAAAACATACATCCATGTCAGATAGAAGCACAGTCCATGGCTTCATGTTTGGCTGCAGGACAAAGAGGAGCTCTTAGTGAAGCTCATCAAGGTAGTCACTAAACAGCATTTGTAAGATGGGTCTGAACTATCTACATCAAGCTAATAGCTCCAGTACTTTCTCTCCACGAGGAGGGACATAGCAGCCATGAACAGGAGGAATGTGAACCATATGGTGAGGGAAGTCAGATCTTCCCCTGACCAGCTGGTCCCTAGTACTGCGGCAAGAATAGTGCTGAGACAACATCGCTGTCTCAGGAAGCCCCTGAGCACAGGGTGGTGTGTTGGAGGAACTGTCAATACAGCTCCCAACCTGTTCTCATCCTTGTAAACTCCTCTCGAAAACAAGGCACAGGGCTGGATGGTCCCATGCAGCTGCTCCTGGGACCTTCCAAACCATCTGCTGAATTGTCTGGTTTTCTTCCCAGGCAGACGAGCTTTTTTCACTGACAGTGAACATCAAGGTCTCCTCGTTTTCAAGCATGAGGGCAGCTGTGACCTACACCTACCCTATGTACTGCTCCTACTCTTCCTGGGCTTCAAGAGAAATTGTGTGTGAAGAAAACTACATGGAGGTAAAAGCTTTTCCACTGAAGGTGAAGCTACATCCAAACTCCCTCCCAGGTGCCATCAGCTCCACAAATTCCTGTCAGAAGTTGGTGTTACACCATGTACCAGGCATAATAGCAACCTGCTGATATTCAGCAGAGGGTGTGAAGGAGATACTTGTTAGTAACACATTCACATGTCATGGGTATTTTGTACACAGTGAAATTCAGTTAACTGTGCAGATCAAGCAAACCAGGAGCCAGGTAGTCCAATTTGTTTAGCTCATGAGAGCTTTACTTTCATGTTACAAAGTGCTGCAGCATCTGTGAGAACATCATCCTTACATTTGAAACAGTAAAGCCTAGAGTTTGCAGAGCTGCACCCCTCCTGTGCCACACGACTCACAGCCATCACCAGTGAGACAGAACCTGCCTCCTGCTGGGTGACACGATTTGGCTGTCCAACCTGTTACCAGTATCTATGCACTAATGCAGAAATAAGGCAGCGAACAAAACAAACTTCACTGCCTTTTGTATGCACCTACTATAGGCAGGATGGAGAAAGCATGTTTTTCCTTCTAGGACTTGAGGCTGTGCAGTCGTATCTGGGTATTGCAACACACTTAATCCATAGTAAACCACGCTCCTCATGCCTGTAATAATGCTTGGGACTTGTTTGCACCCAGAGAATCTCCTCTGTGTCCCCAGGTGTCAGTGAAGACCGATGTCCCTGCAGTTTCCAATGACTACACCGTGGCATGGATGTCAGCACTGCCAGAGGTACGAAGGGGAGTCTTTCCTAACATTTCCCATCCTGCCCCTTCGCACTCATCTCATGAGTCACCCTTGGGGCACAGCTCCATCTCTGTCAGAAAAAGGGAGACAGCAAAGATGCCGTCAAGTACTGAAAAACCTCTCAAGTTTCCTTAGAGCTCTAGACTGCAAAAAGACATTTAGGTGGGAGAACAGAGCCACATGCCTGTTACGTTAGAAACTCAGTTAGAAACTGAGTTCAAGACAAACAAAGGTAGGTGGTTCTTCACACAATGGGTAGTGAATCTGTCAAACTCCTTGCCAGAAGTTGTTGTGGCTGCTAAAAGCTTGCTTGATCTCAAGGAGCGTCTGGAAAAGTTGACTGAAGAGCAATCCAGTAACACATACGAAATACAAAGAAGCTACAGATAGCTCAGGAGTCCCTGAGCTGAGAAGTATTTGAGGCTGGAAAGTATTAAGGGGAAATATATACGCTTGTCCTACTTTTTTCATGTCTTACTTGCTCCTTATGCACATTTTCCCTTTCGAATATCCGCCCATATGGTTATTTCAGGAGGCTCTGTTCTAGACAAGTATAGACATTGCTCTCTTCTTATCTCTGACACAGTATAGCTGCATACTATAAAAGGTGGTCTGTCATTTGGCCTCTGGACTCAATGAAGGCAATCATTTTATTAACAATACGGGCATTTTGCCCAAGGGGATTTGTTCAAGGCCACCAATCTAAGTTTCTTCTAGGGCTGCTATAATACTATCTCTAAAGATGCCTTAAAGAACTATAGAATCCCTTATCTTTATATATATCAAGGGTATTTCTTGCATGGTCACTCCAGTTACTCCAGCTTCTAACAGGAAAGTAGGTGCTACATTATCATAGCTTTTTAAGATGCTTTGGTTGACTTAGGTCTGATGCAGCTCATCTCTCTCTTGCAGACTCAAAATGTTGCATACCAGCTATGGCAACTGATGTTTGTTTCTCCATCAGGGAGTAAGAGAATAACGGTAAGCGATGCAGCAAAACTGGGCTACAGCTTCAACAATACGCTGTCCCGAGTGTACCTCCGTGCACCCTACCACAGCAACGAGTCCGACATCAGCATGGTGAGTTGTTGCCTTCAATTGGACACAAAATTGTGCTGTCTGCACTGCCTCTCCAGAACATCAGTTCTCTTTTTCTGCCTGCATCCCAACAGGTCAGTGGTGTCAATATGAACATGGTCACTTCCACTTCCATGTACAGGCAGCGGTGGCTGCTCTTGCTGATCGACACGACTGTCTCCTGTCCTGTTGGTAAGGATTTCTTCCTTGTTCACCAAAAATAACTGCCTGAGGAGCTAGTAAAAAACACAGTTTTCCCAGTTCCCTGTGACCTACTCTGTAAGAGAAGAGGTTTACAAGCTGCCCTCGGAGCAAAATGAGCTAAGAGTCCATGGCTTTAGTCCTGGACAAACACGTTTCCTGCTGTGATGCTACATTTATTGTGTTCCCAGTACTGTGTCGTGTCTTGTCTCTGGTTTCTTAAACACCCATGTTAGATGCAGGGAACTGGAGATGAGTAAAAGTGCTGCAGAAGGGCCAGGGAGCTTCCCCCAGACTAACCCCATGGCCTTGGCTCTCCATTGTCATATACATCCACCCAGGGGATGCAGCTCTGTGTCGCTGGGACTCACCTCATCCTTTTCTCTGGAAAGGCAGAAATAGCCTTGTTTTTTTGCAGAACAGTGGTGGCTGCACCTTCTGTCTCTCAGAGAACAGTATTGATATAAACAATTGGTGAGGAAGCAGGATGCTTTATGTTGTTATGATCTTGAAGCCCATTTCAGGGAGAAGGCTCAAACAGGTGACTGTGCCCCATCCCTTTTGCCAGTAGGGCAAAACTCCTGGGACCAGAAGGGCAATCGAGCAGATAACTGGAAGCATGATTGTTGGTTCTTCCAAATAAACTAATTACTCATCTGAAACTGGTGATCCAAATCTACTTTGAGCACCAGGGTTTCTGTGACAAAATAGCTAGCAGTTGGCTAATATCCCACAAAGTGTTTCATTAGTGAAAGCTGTAAAGGTGCCCTGGTGAAAAGGAGTCAGGGAAAGACAGCCATTGCATAGTGGAGACTCACTGGTAACTCTAATTGCTGGCCTTTTGGGACTGTCTGTCTAACTCAACAGATGGCATCAGCTTCACCGATACTACACTGACATGGACCGTGCCAAGTGTTATCCCCACATTAGTGGTTCAAGAATCCACCTTTGTGTCTAAAAGCATTTTAATGGGAGTTGATGGCCGAGTCATAGTAAACCCGAAGGAGAGGAAGTACTCGCTGGAGCACAATGAGACACACATTGGAATAACTATCCCTATCGGTGCAGAAGGAGGCAAGCTAAAGGTTAGTATGAACTTGTCGCATACAAATTCGAGAGGCTGCACCATTGAAGAGGTTTCTAAATCATTATCATTACAAATCATTACAGATACTGATTGATTGCTGCTTTAAATTCTTAGATATAAGGAATATTTGAAGACCTAGGTGCTCCTTCTCTGTGTTTTGAAAGCACCTACTCAGAAACTAAGTATCTCTGATTACAAAGCATGAGAGAAGCAAGAGATGGTCTTTTCTTAAACATTTATAAAATACACTAACAAATTAAGAGTGAAGGGATTCCTAGGCACTGGATTTCAGTTATCTATGTTGTTTCATTATGAAACCAGTCCTGGTACACTTCTGTTCTGGGTCAGTGAGCAATTTCCTAGACAATTTCCATGCAGGCAGCATGAGTTAGCATGGCTCAGACTCCCAGCAGGTAGTTTGGGTGCAGCCACCTGCTTTGGACATAGTATAATCTACGTCAGTCTGGAATTTACAGGTATAGAGGCAGTGCCCAAACAAACGTTCAGTATAAAGGAGCTGTCAATATTCTCACACGGCTCTTTACCAGTTACGTTTGTGAAGATGACATTGGTGTGACTTTGACTTAATCTGTTCAGATGTTCACTGGTGCATCAGTGGACATTTACATCACTGTGTGTACATAACACCAGGCAGATGTGGTCTGAAGAGCTGTTGGCAGCACTGGCAAACTTTCAGAGTGAACTGAGACAGGATGAGAAACGTGACTGGCAGGCCAGGGATTGCAAAAAAACAAATGCAAATATGGTTAATTACTAAACTTAATGAGGACACCCCCCTCAACTTTGGTACCTCCTTACCGAGAATCTCAGCAGTATCTGAGTCAAATATGGACCAAACAAATGGGCCAAACAAACAAACAAACAAGGTCCCCTAACAAAATCCAACTCGAACTGCACTAGAACTCCATTTTTTCTGTCTAGTGTAAGAATTTTAACCATATTCAATCATTCCTCTATTGAGCTATTGAGAATTAAGACTTAATCACAAATTTTACCTCCTAGAGCTCCATATCTGGTGGTGTATATGGAGTTATTTACAGTATTGACTTGTTCTTGGAGCACACGTGGACAGATGCAGATTGGCAAACCACGAAGTATATTGTCATCAAATCCATCACCACACCTTTCATGCCACAAATACCAACTGTTATCAACAGTAAGTCATTCCTCTCAATGACTTTTAACAATATTTTGCTTTTGCTGTGTTATATTTTGCTCCATTTAACCTCTGCCACACACTTACATTCACCAGAACATTCTCAACTCCCACTTCCAATTTGCTAGCCTAAATCAAGATGCAAGGTATTATAAAAAACCAAACCTTTAGCCTTAATGGATGTACCATTTATCACCTGTCATTATGGGTTGAAATGAAAATTATTAGTTTCTGATAAGAACACGAACTTTTCTTTCACACTAACATCCAGGTTTTTCCAGTGAGCACTGGGACCTTAGAATAAAGTTCTTGCATTGTGCAGTGATTACACTAGAGATAACTCTCTTAAGACAGCATTAATTGACAGCATTTTCTCCCCAAAACTGCCTGCATGTATCATCTTGGGAGCATACTGAAATCATCATGCCAACCAGTGGTGCAATAATATTTTTTAAATTATATTTTGCAATGCATTAAGACTCTAAACATCTTTGGAGCTGTCTAGTTAACTGATATAGAAAGAGAAAGAAGCCTCTTGGCATGCATTATGATAGCTTTCCCATATTTTATGTGGCTGAACTAGATTCTAGATTTCTTTACAGCAAAGTCATTGCACATCATAGTGCACCTCCAGAATGTTAGTGAACCCACTTGCTATAAAGTGGTATGTATTTGTTGTTAATCTCCTGCAGCTTGAAGCAATTCCCATGTACTCAGAGTATTTCAGATCTGACTAGAACACAAACACTCATTAATCAGAGCCATTAAAGAGATGGCTGTTGGCTAAGTTTCCTGGAACTTGAATGGGAGGCCACCCCAACTGTCTTTGTTACTTGATCCACATCAGCAGTAATTTGATGTTCTCTCCCTACAGATACTGTGCCAGAGGAAAGGCTATTTAATGTTGCATTTGGACACTTTCTTCCTGATGTCTCTCTGGTGGCAATTGCAATAGGAAACGTGCCATTTACCCTGAGAGAAGCACGGCACCACGGGTTTAAGATTTATGAAACTCCCTTTTCTAACAGAACAAAAGGTTTCATCCTGGAAGTTGCTTTTGACAATCAGTATGTTCTGAAGGAGGTAAGGTACAGCCCATTGCTTCAGCAGCTGAGTGGAGGAGGTAGGGCAGCCCCTGTCCAGAACATAGTCTGGCTATTGTTAACCAACAACTCTTCATCCATCATAAAGGTGTCAATGAGTCTGAACTCATCTGAATTAAGACTAGAGGCTTGTACATCCCCACCTTGCTCTCCCTGGGTCTCTGGGAAACACACAGCATAAAGTGTGGTTAGATGGTATGAAATGTGGCTTCCTTTAGTCCGTCAGCATGGCTGATGTCTGAGTGCATGCCCTGCAGGAAGAGGTTTGTCAAATTGCTATTGAATGCTGCTCCTTGAAATAGGAGTGTCCCGGAAAAATAAAACAGTCATTGCAATCCTGCAGACACCAGTTACCAACATCCAGTAATCCTGAACCTGCTGTTTATGCAGAGCCATTTGACCACTGGCACAGGCCACGCACCGTGCGAGCGTCTACAGGCAGGCACAGGGTACTCTAAATGTGATTTGGTTAAGCTTCAGACCATTTCTAATCTAAATATTTGTAAAAAGTATAAACTCACAGAGAGAATTCAGCCTCTCATCTTAGTGGGAGGACGCGTAACTGCAAGTCCTCTACCACTGTCTCAACCAAACCCCGCAGAGCTGTGATGCTATTTTTCTCTTACAAGGAACAACATTGTGAACACACAAGATCATGACTTGTGCAAATAGTTTTCAGGCTGCAGTCAAGCCACAGCTAAATTTCATTAAGGATCAAAGCAAGCCAAAAATTTTCAGAAGTATTCCTTTCAGGTTGAACAGCAGGTTTTGCTTTGGGGGCACTTTTAGTGAAGTAAATGATGATATTGAGAGAGATCTCTCATAGCATCGCCTCACACCTTTCTTTTCACCGATTACTAACTCTCATGGGTCCAGACCACACTCTGAGTGAAAAAGAATAAGGATTTGGACCTGGATCTCCCTGTACAAGCTCTTTCACCAGTGGGCTACAGAGGGAACACCACTGCATTCTCTTCTGCCTCCATTTTCTGAACAGGCACTACTTTCTCCACATCTATGTTTGGCTGAAAGAGCTGTTGAACCCAGTCCAGATTTCTGAATAGTTTTAGGCCAACTGAAGTTTTTGGAGACTGAGCTATTTGCAGGGGAGAGGAGAGTGTTGGAATAATTATTCAGAGCTGCTCAGGATATACATGCCTGTCTGTGCTGGAAGCCATTGCTACTGCAGCCTTACAATTTTCTCTTTCAGTATGTGAATAGAAATGAAACTAAATACACGCTCCTCATTAACTACACCATAAGCGTGGGTCCGGAGATGACACTCTATTATCATTCAGCAGAGGTGGAGTGTGTGATCGCTGATATTGGTAAGCTTTCCCCTGATATTAACTGGTTTGCATCAACAGCATGGATCAGATTCTCATTGAATTCAGTGAGAACGGCATTAGCCTGAGGATGAGAGCTTTTGGGAAAACCCCACCCTTCAATAGCTCATTATTGGTAATGTAGCCAACTTGCTGCTTTTCTGATGGCAGCTCTTCTGCATACTGGCAAGACAGTCTGCCCTCGAGACACTGAGAGCAATAAAAGCTGGTGTGTAGAAGTTGGCTTGCAAACTCAGTGAACAAGATGCCTCATAACTTGTACATACATCTACTGGCAAAACTTTCAGACATCGCTACGGATTTCAATTTGTCCTCAAATGCAATTCTGCCTCTGCATCCAGGGCAGAACTCAACTGACTTAAATGAATTGCTGTGAGCTCCAAAGACAACCTTCTCTAAGGAGACAATCATCTACTAAGAGCTGTACTTAGCAGGTTATTGAAACAGTCAGGAGTTCTGACTAGATTTTGGATGTCAAAAAGTGACAGAGTCTCCTCATGGTCCTGTGTTATCTTTGAAATAGCTCTAGGTTTGACCTAAAGAAAGCTGACCAAAAAAAATATGTTTACATACATATCCCAGCTTGCCTTAGTGAAACAAGGAGTAGTCCTGGCAGCAAGCTGGCAGGCCACCACTAAAGCATGAGTACTCCAAATCCCACCAGTTGTGAGCTGCTACATCCACAGCAGAGCCAAAGCCCTGCAGATGATGCCAGTATGCACATAACAGCACTGCTGCAGGGCCAGCGTAAAATTTACCTGTGATGGAAATCCCCACCTGGGCCAAACACCATCATGCAAACCCTTCTTCATTCCTAACTCTTCATTCCACCTTCTTCCTGCAGAAATACCAGAAGCAGTTGGTTACTGTGATGAAGAAAACCTGTATCTGGCCATCCCTACTTTTGGCTTGTACCAGTATTGGAACCTGTACCACAATAACAAGCTCCTGAACCGGCACGTCGCACTTGCCAATGGGTACCTTGCAGCCACCAACTCTACACACCTGATCTTGCAAATACCTCTGTTTGCCGTGGGAGTTATCTATGAGGTACATAAACTGCATAGCAATGCCTTCTTTAAAGCAAATAGGACTGTTTGTTCATACAGCCACAGTGCTACAGTCACAGTTTGTAGTGCTGCATTATTAAACATATAGGAAAAACTTCAGAGGGAAGGACTCTAAGCCAGTGCAGGTGACACAAGGGGTATTGGACATGGACCCTTCTGGTAATGCCATGTATTATGTAATTTACAGTGCTAGTTGTCTACAAGATATGCACCAAGTCTTCAAACACAAACTCCTCAGTATTTTTAGTAGGATGAGGCAAAATGTCCCATCTGCGCTGAGCCAGAAACAATATTTTAATATGGCTTCTATGAAAGAAGCTCTTTTAAAGGAACACTTTGTAGAAATGTTATGACATGGCAAGGGAAAACTGATGCTGTAATAAACATCTGAACTGTTCTACAATAATCAGCCAAAATTTATCTCTGTGACAGTGACCAATTAATTCATACCAGAAAACTTCTGCCCCCGTGTTGCATCAGGCTCAAGTCTTCACACTGACTTAACTCTTGTGACTTGTTAGTATTCAAGTGGCACAAGCTAAAGAGCAGAACTTTGTACACATGGATCACATGCCTTAACAGGAGACTTCTTCCATCACCTCCTCCACAGGAAGTGTCCTTTCAGAACATTCAAGCAAGGTTTGATGTTGCCCTAAGGAAAATGAGAACTATGGAAACCTTACGGATGTTCTCAGTTACCTGCAATTTTAATTCTTCAGCATTTATAAGTAAGTTATACAAGTGGTCAATCAATTAAAAGATCTGTGAGTCTTTCATTGAGTTTATAACCAACTCTCTGATTTTCTCAGTTTGCCACCCAGATGGTACTGTAATGGTATCTGCCCAAATGAAGACAGTTCCTGCCATTGATATGGGTAAAACCAAACTAAGGGATAGCTCCTGCAAGCCTCAAGAGTACAACAAAGAACATGCCTTCTTCAAGTTCCATGTCACTACCTGTGGCACTTCAGTGAAGGTAAGCCCATGGCCGGAGCAGATAAATCTGCTGGGAGATTCTGCCTCTCCTGCATTTCCTCTTTTGTTCCTCTGCCCCAGCTCCTGAGAAGATTCAATTTTTAATGAGCTTCCCATATGCACAGTTTGAAGGTGATCACATTGTTTATGAAAATGAAATCTCTTACGAAAAAGAGACTCTTTCGGGACAGAGCCTGCCAAAAATCACAAGAGATCCAGACTACAGGTAGGAGCTACTGCTCACTGGCACTGCTCACCTTGATACAGCTGCTGGAAAGTAAAAGTGAGCACAAAAATTACCCTTTCTCCCATTTTAGACTAACAGTCTTGTGCTACTATCGAGCAAAAGAGACCCTAGTGCTAGGGGCCTTCGCTAGTGACCCATCCACATCACCTTCCTTTGGCTCTGGTATGATGGTACCAAGATCAAATACTGCAGGTAGGCAATTCTCTTCCTCCATTTTTAAACTTCTGTGACTCTCCCAGTTGTAAGTTCCCATGTTAAGACATGCCTTGCTTCCTACTGAAGAGCCTGACCAACATTTCCTTTTCTGCAGTATACAGAAGGATAAGACGAGCCCTGAATGTAGTTTCAAGGGTGTCCAAAGGTAAGTCACTTCCTAAGTGAATCAGAAAATTTCCAAATATATTTTAATTTAAATAAAATTAAGCAACAGCAAATTCCCTTGATATTTTCTTGAGATGAATCATTTGTGGAATTCTACGAGCCCAACATGGCAATACTGAAGCGACCTGTGGAGTCCGTATTTCTAGAGGTAGAGCTGAAAGATGAGAGCCCTGATGCTGAGTTATACCTGGAAAACTGCTGGGTAACCAGGACTCTAGACTTCAACAGCACTCCAAGATGGAACATCACTGAGGATGGGCAAGTAGTTATTGAATGACCAATGTGCTCATCAGGAAAGCCCTAATTTCTCCTAGATCTGTTGCTCTGTTCTCCCAAATAGGTGTGAGGTTAATGGCAGTGAGTACGCTGCAGAGTTCTGCCCAGTAGCTGTCAGCCCCAGGGTGAGACATCCTCCTCATTTTAAAAGGCTGGCAGTGAGGACTCTGGCACATCGACCAGAACAGGTAAGATTAAGTCAAAAGCTCACCTCCCATTAACGGACCCTACCCCGTGTAAGTTTTAAGGCCGCTTTAAATATAGCCCGTTTAAGTACCTTGAAGACTTAAGGCCTAACCAGCATTCAACCCAAGTAGCCTGACTGGTGTGCAGCTTTAATTTAGTTCTTTTCTCAAACCTGCTGTGCAACACAGTTTTGAGATTGGACTGGCTGGAGTAAACAAGAGAGCTTGGTATGTAAATATGGATTTTATATGGTGTTTCTGACTTTTTATATGATCAGATTCATAGCACTTCAGCTCAAAATGTCTAGAATAGAAAAGTCTGCTTATATGCCATAACGTCCATATGAAGCTCCGCTCTGTTGTCTCCCATCTGTCCCAGCCAGTCAACCATCTCCTCAGATGCTATCCTAGTGGGCAGGGAAGAAGAGGCATGTGGGCTTGGCTTTACACTCCTGAGGTTCTGTATGCCTCTAACAGGTCTAAGCAGAGCAAAGAGGACCCAGTCACCTGAGAGTGCTTTGCTCTCACTGCAGCCAGTTGAGCACATGTGCTGCTATGAGCCATGCCCTGCCTGGGCAGCTTAAGCAGCCACGTAATTTTTTTACTTGGCCTTTCATAAGCAGCTCAATTCATGAACTTGCTAGAAATAAACATGATGCAATTCTGGCTTGTGCTGCTTCCTAAGTGTGCAGCTGCCTCTAGCACTAGATTGAGTTTCTGTCTAGCTTTGATACATGGCCTTACTGCAGCTCATGAGATTTTAACTTCTCCTGCCTCAGCCTCAGTTACCAAACTGCCTGAGGGCTTCTTTGACACCAAATTTGAGATTCAAGGCAGGTTCAGCTAGAAGGTGCCGCATGCAAGTGTTCAGACAAGCCTAAGTCTAAACAGCTGTAACTTCTGCAAAAGGCTGACAAAAGGCAAAACTGTGATCTGCAAAGAGGGATTTGATGTGGATCAAGTGGTACTTTTTCTTCTTCTCAGGTGTATGTGCACTGTTTGGTGGCAGTCTGCTCTCCTATCAACACACGATCTGGTAGCCCATGCAGAGGACAGTGCAGCTCAAGCAGGGAGAGGAAGGGTAGGTGTTCAGCAGAAAAAGAGCCATTGCAAAGCACTCCTGACCAGAGGATTTTAAGGGATTTAGGACCTCTGGTTTTGGCATATGAAATGCCCTGAACCTGGATTGTGTAACACTACCTTTAGCTCATACTTTAATCCAGTAGCACTTAACGTGTGGCATGTATGTATTCCTAAAAAACTAGACAAATACATTGTGTATTATTCTCAGCTTTTCCAGGTCACCATTCAGTCAATCTCCAGGGCCACGTACTCACTGGACCACTCTGGATTGTTGATCCAGATCTAAGATGACGCATGTAAACTGGATTTGGTAAGAACACCAGGCCCTGAGTACTCGCTTAGAGGTCACCATGCTTTGTGGCACAAGCAATGTGCCGGTCCTTCAAGAACAATAAGTTCTGGGACAAGAACCAGGGAACAGGCAGTGATTGCAGTCTCCTGGTCTAAGCTTGAGCCCGTAACAGGAGGAATAAGAAGAGCTGCCTGCCAAGCCAAACACAGGTGGCATGGCTCTGAATAAGATGCCAGCTGTATAGCAGGGCATGTTAGAGTTGGACGGTAGCAGGCAGTTTGGGAAGCAGATGTTATTTCAACAGGTAGGTTTTCAACTGGAGTGCCCCTAGCATGCATCACCATTCAGCTGAAGGAAAATGGACCCAAAAGTTTAAAAAACAAACACTAAGGCACAGATCTCCACCATGTTCCAAATTCTTTTGAAGGGTCCAAATCCCACAGACTGTTAGAGTTTACCCTATAGCTTTGTCTGCCTCTGGAGAACCAGAGAAATTCAGCTGCATGCTTCACCCCCGCTCCTCACTTCACTCTGTGTGTGTCTCCAACAGCACCTGAAGGCTCTGCTGTGCTGGCTGCTTTCTGAAGGGTGTGACTCGACACAGGAGCTACCTCTTCCAGTGACCACCACAAGTGTCTTGTTTGAGGTGAAAAGACCAGACAGTGGGACTCAGGACAGCACCACAACTCTGGAGAGTGGGGTCCGCTAAAAGGATCAGTAAGTGTTGTAACCGTTGCCTTTTGTGGCTACAAAAGAAAACTTACCGGAAAATAACTCAAGGCAGCAAAATAACACTTCTTGTTTCTCCCAGCTGTTGAAATATGGACTTGCAGATCACTAAAATTATTCCAGCTCTGATTACAGCTGCTTCTTGTAATATTTCAGAAAGTGACTGCCAATCCTGCCATGTGAATGTAAAGTGAAAATCTGAAAAGTCAAATAAAAATACATACAAAGTAATCTAAGTGCAGAACATCTCCTTGCTAATGTGCAACAGCAACCATCTGGTACACCAACATTGGCTTCAAAGAGCCCAGCAATCTGCTACTTTGGGCCTCTTCCACATGCAACAAAACAGCATACTTTTTTTCCCATTAAAGCAGATTTTTGTCTATAACATTGCATTGACCTGAGCATCTTGGAAACCTGTTAGGTCCTCACTTTTCTCTCACCTGCCCAAGTATGGAAAAGGCTATGTCTACAAACTGGGAGAAGATGGTTGCTCTAACATGAGTAAAAAGGCCAACTGGCCTGGTATTTTTATTTCCGTGCTCACAGAAAACATTTTTTTTAAGAGAATAAAAATTAGTTATTTTCTAGAGACCAAGGACAAACCAGACACATGACCATCTATAACCACTCTCAGGATGTGCCTACGCCGTACCCGAAGGCGTGCCTGCAGCACCAGTAGGTGTTCAACAGCAGTGAAGATGGGGCAGTTGCACAGATGCGGATGCAGGATAACACAAGTGTGATGTCTCCAGTGGGTTTGCAGAGCTCCTACAGCCTCTGTCTTCACAGCCTGGCTGGTTACACGCACCAAATGGTGCATGCATGTGGCACACATCCCAAAAGCTGCAGTCATGCCTGTGGTGATTGCTGAATAGATGTAGCCTTAAAGCTGTATCTACTGAAGGACTACGTTTTGTAAAAGGGAATCGGGGGGTGTACTTGGATCCCAAGACCCCCTTCAGCAGCAGCCTGGAGATGCCTTCCTCTCTGCTGTATGAGCAGTGCACTCTGCCGTCTGGAGCTAACACTGCAGAGCCAAGCAAGCTCACTGCTCCCGCAAGTGTTCCAAGAGAGCACATTTCCCATTTTTAATGTTACCGGTAACAAACTCACCCGCTTAGGTTAGCTTTCTCTTAATGTAAAAAGCAGTTCTTTTGAAATTTGTAAACTGGGACGACGGTTAAATCACAATGACTAAATGTCAGCTCTTCTTTTCCCGGTGCTCATGGGACACTTTAATTCCACGCAGATGAGCACCAGGTCTGGTGGTGTGTCACCGTGTTTGCTTGCCTTGCAGTCCTGCAGAGCAAATTCATATTAACTCCTATGCAGCAACTGGGATACCCCAGATCTTTCCCTTTTGCCCTGGGAAGCCAGGAATGGGTCCAGCAGCTTTCCATACCCATCCACCCAGCACCCAGCAGATGGGGAGACCTTACTGTCATTGATACATTGGGAGAGAAAGTGAGAAGATGAGACATAACTGCATTCCCATTTCCACAGTCATTTCGGGTTCACACACTCTCACAGACAAGACAGAGAAACTCCACATCCTTGGTTGCCTCCTCCCACCTTGGTTGCTGATGTTTTTTACACCCAATCACACAGTCTGCTATGGTTAGACATTCATTGTTTAGCTTTGAGGGTAACTTTCCCAAGCTGTGATTCAGCCATGCTATTGCATGGCATATTGCTCAGCATCTGCGTTCTCCTGGGATTACTCCCTCCTCTCAGGTGTTACAGCACCTAACTCATGTCCTAGATTCCAGCTTTCAGGCCTATGGGCCTCTTTCTTGGATTAGGCTTTCAGGAACCACTCTGGTTGTACTGCTATCGTTGAAGAAGCCTTCATTGTTCAGTCAGTGTAGAGAATAGGAATTAGGAAGGTGCGAGAAATACACTAAATGCACAGATACAGGCACGCAGGAGACTCCATACGAGCCTGGAAAGCACTGAACCTTGGGTCAGCCTGCTCCATAGGAGCAGGGAGGACCTGAGTTGAAACCCAGTGTTGCAATGTCTATGGCAGGGATGGACAAGCTGCTCCTTGCTGCAAGATGAAGATGATGTTCAGGTGCATCTCACATGCCTACTGTGCCGCACAGACATGAATGATGAAAACCCGATCACCATGGGCTGCAGGAAGTGATGCTGTGGAGTGCATCCAATCCCTGTTCATGGACCAAAGAGATCCTACAAGGAAAATATTGGAAATAGTTCAGAAACAGACGAGAGTTCAACTCAAATGATGCCAGGTGGGCCTTCACCCTGACCGGACCTCACACCAAACTTTTTTTATTAATAGCAACCAGCCCCTTCCATCATGCATGAAAGCTGAGGTTGAATGTTCTACTGATCCAGCCTCTGCCTCTGTTCAAAGGATTCTTCAGACTGGCCATAACCTGCTAACACAAAATAATATAGAAAATTACCCTGGTACTAGCAATTTTCAGTTCTGAACATTTTGTCTCTTTCTGGACTCTTCCTTTTCTGATAGTCAGGGGAAAGCACTGCCTGCATATCTAAGCTTGAGTGATAAAGGCATTCATTCCCCACAAAATGCAAATACTGTACCTTTCACCACTGATTCACTTTTTCCAAGGTTATCTACTAAATGGGAAAGTGCATAGTGCAGTGCTCAGTGGTAAAGCCAAAGATTTTCAGGTTTTTAATGCTGCCTTCTCTCTGTTGTCCACTCAGAGGGAAAGCACGTGGAAGAGGAGCATATTCTGGCCACCTGACAACCCAGCCGCTTCCCGATGTGTGGCACCTTTCCCTTTGGAAAGGCTCTCCTTGCTCCCCACGCTGCACCTCACACTGAATGTGCATGAAACACTTCTCACACTGCCATGTGCCCTGCTTTTGGCCTGCCAGCCCGGGCTTTTGTCATCCTTTGCTACCTTTCTGCAAAAGCAAAGGCAAGGCCTTGCAACACCACAAGTGGTGTGACAACCCCTTCTCCTGCGTTTCAGTAGAAGGAAAAATGCAGTAGTAGGGAAAAGCGTAGGGTGACGATGTTATTCTGTGCCTTGTTCTCAGAGCAAGTAAGAAAGACCTTAGAGACTGCTGTTCCAGATACTGAAGAAAAAAACCCACAACATTCTGTATTGAGGAAGTCATGTATTTTTTTGTAAGTTTAGAGGTAAATCACTCGGTGAGAACACTGTTACTCATTGCCAAATTAATCCTAGCTACAGGGAACAAACTTAAGAGAGGGGCTGCCAGTGAAGGCTGTGTAAAGGATGGTCAAGGGCTTTTGGAGAGTAGGTTTATGGGTAGGAAACCTTGGGAAGGCAACTGTGAGTTACTCACATCTGAAACATTTCTGGCCAGAGTCAAGACAATGCACAGCAGCAGCAACCACCTGCTGGAGTCGCTGGTTCAGTGCCATGGCTTTGACTGGCAAACACTTCTCAGGGGCGATGGGGCGGGCAGCCAGGACAGACCTGGACACTCTGCTGAGGTTTGTACTTTTCCAGCAGGGACAACCCCCAAATCCCGGTGACCGTGTAAAGCCCAGAACCTCTGCATTGCAAAGTATCCAAAGCACACAACCCTGCTCCTTTTACAGGCCGAGCTTGTCTGAATTTCATATGGAAACACTACATTAGAAGTATTTTACTACTCCCCATTAGACTTTTAGTTCCTCAAGGATTGTGAACAGGAAACCTTGCAGGACAAGGAGTTAACAAACACATGCTCCTCTCCAAGTTTTTTTATATTGATAATGGTGGTTTATATTCTTTCAGCAGTCCTGAATGAAAGAACACCACACAATACTATTTAATAACCTGAGGCTGAAAACCCCGATTAGTCTAGTGATGGAAAGCCAGAGGACTAAGTGACTCATGCACGCACGTGAAAGGGGAAAGTGTGTGAGAGTCCTGCTGGCCAAAATTACCTTGAAAGAATTCCAGTTCATGCCGAAATAAACCATGACAGTTCATGATTTTGCAGGAGAGACAAAGAAATACTGCAGAGGATCTGCTACAGAACTGTTCCCAGTGCAGCGCAGCATTCCCAAGCCAGCAATGGATGCGTTGGGATTGAGCAACATTCACAACACAAGCTGGCGAGGAGGGGTGGTATTACCAGCAGCTTTGTTTTCTAAAATACTTGTTTGCTATTAATCTCATGATTTTTATCTGAATCCTGGCATTTGAAGTGTTCTGTGCAGAACCAAACCTGAAATCTCTCCTAAGTAAAACTTCATAGGTCATATTCAATAGTCCATACTGTCTTAAATTTCTTGGCATGGTAAGTCAGGAACGGGCGGAGTTCTAGCTCAAGTCTCACCATCAACCAAGAGCTGGTATGGTTTCTCAGTATGAGAGACTGAAGTGGCATGAAATATGCCAAGTCCTTAAATTATCAGTGTTGTTCTGAAGATAGAGCACTAAGATATAAAAATGGAAGCAAAGCATGCATTTAATACATTAGAAAAGTCCAAAGTTTTTGAAAAAAAAAGGCTGTTACGACATGACAGCCTGCTTTCCAAACCGCATGTGGTTACATCCTGCTACGATGTATTGTATTTACATAACTTCAACATTGCTGCTGCCACTTGTCATGGGGCATGAGAGGAAAATGCAGAATTTTCTCAACCCCATGCTCCACGTTTGCTCGTTGCGGCTGTTGCAGTTTCATCCCAAGTTCTGCTGGGGAAGACGTTCAGAGGCTCAGGTCTGTTCTCATGACTCACCCCAAAGGGCTCCACCATCTCCACATTTATTTTATTAGAATGTGTATTGCTATGAACATGCAAGGGTGTTTCTCATCAATAATTTATAGATTTCAGCAATGGTCCTTCCCATCATGTGAGAAATGAAGCTGCCTGCATATTCACAGCCAGTTCAAGCAGATTTCACATTGTATTTTTCAAGCAATTGACCTTTTGAAAAAAAGGAGAAAGTCACAGTTCCTACTGTGAATAGCTCGACTACGTTCTCTCCTATAAACTCTTTACAGACAAACATGAGATAAAAAGTAAACGTTCATCTTTATTTATTCCATTATTAATAAAAGTCCAATACTTTTGCAGTGGGATTACAAAAAGTATTCTCTGTTGCCACCTGTTCAGGTAACGTAGAACTGCTTCCAGGAGGGAATGCACGTACAAATGACTCAACTCTTATACCACGTTTCTCCTGCAAAGTACAGATGGTGTTACCTGAAAAGATCTTACTGGTTTTAAGTGTTTCTTAATACAGAAACACTAAAGTGAAAATAATTTACCATAGCATCTCATGGACAACACCTTACTAATCAACAATGGCACTTCTAACATAAATAAATTCACATTTAGATGTGGACAAACACGATCATTCTTCCTCATGAAAGACTCTTTAAAACATCTGTGAAAGAGCACAGAAAAAAATCTGTCCCAGTGCCACACAGAGATCTAACGTTATGCTCTTCTTCAACATTAACAATATTAAAAACCAGTCTATTTTGCCATCATAGTCCATTTCTAACTTTACCCAAGAACGAGGTTTCTTCAGTAGGTGATAACACATGTAAATGATCCTGTGTTTCATCCATCAGTGGCAAATTTCACGTAAGTGCTTAGCAAAACACTTTCACACCACTAGCTGTATTTTCAATAACCCCGCTTTTGCTTTTCTTCTTTATCAAGAAGAGCCTGTTTTAGACTCAATGCAGCATCTTCAAACTGGGGGTTTAACTCTAATACTTTCCTGAAATCTTTCATGGCCTCATCAAAGCATCCTGTTAAAAAAAAAAAAATAATTATCTTTCTGTAACTGCTCAAACTCACAAACCACAACTGAAGAGTAAGTCCTAACACTTTCACTAATGAAAAGGATCGGCTGTACTTAGTGGACCCACTACATCTGGCTTCTCTAGAAGCCCAAGTTGGGAGTGAAAGCTCTGAAGAGCAAGAGCCAGAGTGCCAATTTTTTAACCTAAAATGGACTTAAGGCTCAATTCAGACAGTTCATCCAGAGAAGCTGAAAGGCCCACACCAGTAACCAGGCTGCTTTAACCTGGAACACAGCTATACTGCTTCCCAGCTGACTCCTTCCTCCTAGCGCCCTCTCTAGTTCTTCAGCTTCTGGGTTGTGATTTTGCAACAGCCAAGCTCCAACAAAAGGAACAGGGGTGCCCTTTTCTGACGGCATATTCAAAACTTGGGCAGTGAATTCCCCAGAGGTGGGTCACTGACAGCCCACCGCAAACCGAGAAGGCTGTGCTTTATTCTAGGCTTAACGGCAGTATTTGGAATTGGCCAGTTTTTCCCCAAGGTAAATTTTTCCAAAATTGAAACCGCATTTTCCCGGTTTTCCCTCAACAGTACCATTTCAAATGATGCAGCAGCACATCTGCAAAGAGAGATATCTAACTGCATACACTAGGCAGACGCACAGCTGAAATGTCCTGTGATTACTTGAGCGAAACACATCTCCGTCTGCACTATTTCTGGTGTGACATCTTCTCCCCCAGCACCAGGTGTGCCACTCCGTCTGTAAAACGGAGGAAGTTACTCGCCAGCTTCGGGAGAATCCTGGGATAAAGCGGCGCTCTCGACTATTAATGAGCTCCCGGAACGCTCCCTGCCCTCCCCTCGCAGCCCACGGGGGAGCTGACGGGGCGGCGGGGAGACGTGAGCAGGCCGCGCCGGGGCAGGCGGGG
>NW_010191847.1:3706-4009 GCF_000695765.1 Mesitornis unicolor | reverse complement strand
GCTCTGCCCGGGCACTGGGGGCTGCAGAGCCATGTCTGGGAGGGGGCGCCAGGCCTGCAAGGTTGGGCAAGGACCTGCAGGTGGGGAGGGAGAGCTGAACTCCCCCAGTGTTGGACACCCGGCGTGGGAGGGGGTCTCGCTAGGCAAAGCAGGCGCCAGGGCTGTTTGGCGGCACAGCCTCTGCCGCTGGGCTCAGCTGGTAGCACCTCCTACCTGGCACGTGTCGATGCGACCCCAACGGTAGCTGGCGCACACGTTGTGGGTGTGGATGGGCCCACTGTACCCCTTGGGGCCCGTACAGAG
>NW_010191847.1:2470-3636 GCF_000695765.1 Mesitornis unicolor | reverse complement strand
TACCAGCCAGCAACGAACCCCCAGCAGCTCGTGGCCACTTCTGCTCCCCTGCCTGGGTGCACCCCTTCCCTAGGGCTCGGCCGTGCGTTTCGGAGGCGTTGCGCCCAGGTTTCCCTTCTGCTTTGCTCTGGTCGTGGCCAGGGCCAGCTCTCCACAGACGCGTGTCCCCGCAACCCGGCTCTGCCTTCGGCCTCAGCTCTCAGTGCTTTTTGGGAACTCACCTTTCTCGCTCATGTGTCCCCAGCCGCTGACATAGCACTCTGTCAGCTCTGACACGCTCAGCGAGCTGTCGGGCACACAGGCCAGCTGTACGTAGTCGCTGCACTGGACGGGCTGATCCAGTTCCAGCAAGGCAACGTCGTTCTTCAGCGTTTTATTGTTGTAGTGCTCGTGAAGGAACAGCCGCTTGATGTTGCGCACTTGGGCCTCAGGGCCCAGCTGACTCAACTGGGTGGCCCCGATCACCACGCGGTAATACAGGGCATAGCTGGAGGGCAGAGGGAGAGGGGGCTCAGAGGGAGCGGAGCCATGGGCTGCAGCAGCCCAGCAGTTGCCAGCCTTCTGCTTCACGAGGGAGGAGTGCGCTGCCCAGGCGCACCCGAGGGGAATTGCCCATGCCCTGGGCCTCCTTACCTGCTGCCATAGAAGCAGTGGGCGGCTGTGAGGACCCACTGGGCACTGATGAGGGACCCTCCACATATGTGCCCTGTGCCCTCAGCCCAGGGAATCTGGATGCTGACGATCCAGGGCCAGGCCCCAGGCTGGGCGTTCGTGTCACCCAGGATGCGTGACTCGCTGGAGCGTGAAGCCGTGGGCCGAAGCCCGCAGCTGCCTCTGGAAGCACAAACTCATTACTGTCCTGCGCTACAGCTTGCTGCTGCTCTGGCCGAAGCTCAGCCCTCTTCCCTCCCCACCAGACGCCACTTGGGCAGCAGGCCCAGGGACCCCTGTGGGGTACATGTCTGTCCCCCCCGTGTCCGCTTTAGCCCCGCAGACCAGGTGTGCCGCAGCCCGGGTGCTGGCAAGGAACTGCGGCTCCCACCCAGGGCTCGGGGAGCTGTGGTGTGGGCCAGGGGGACAAGGAGGCACCCTCCGGCATACCCCCTCGGGGCTGGCCCAGCTCCCTCCAGAGCCCACTTACCCACAGCTGTCCCCAGCGCCCAGCT
>NW_010191847.1:0-2449 GCF_000695765.1 Mesitornis unicolor | reverse complement strand
AACCACAGGCCCGGCGGCGCCAGGGGGGGGAGCAGATGCATGGCTGCCATTGCCACACAGCAGCTTCCAGAGCCGAGGCTCTTTTCCTACCACTGATCCCCAACGCAGCACCCGCAGTGCTCTTGTTGCCCGCAGTGCTGATGTCACAGAGCCGCCGGCAACGGGCGCTGGCAAGGGGCAGGGGTTCCGAGCAGGGGGACAGATGCTGGGACAGGACCCCCCCCACAGCCCCTGAACGTTCTGCCTGTGGGGTGCGGCTGGGCTGTAACAGCAGCCACTGGTACAGCGGGGCCATCCACACTCACAACATCTGTGCCAGCTACCGGTGGGGTCCCACTGACACCTGCCAGCTAGGATGTGCTACCAGCCGAACACAGCGGCACAGGCAGCCACCAGTACCTCACAAGTGGCCAAACAGACACGTTAGCCCACTTTCTGCACTCTGTGCCTACCGCACTCTCCGTCGCCTTGGACTCTATAGGGGTCTCAAGGGCGCTGAGCCAAATAGGGGTGTTTTACCTTCTCCACATCGGTGCCATCTGCAGCAGACAAAAAGTAAAAGGGCCAACTGAACTTCCGGGCACAGTGCCGATGTACGCAGGAGTGGAGGAGCAGATGGAGACCAGTGCCTCAGTGAGCTGTCAAGGCCTCCTCGCTGCAGTATGAGGACAGGAGCGTCCTCCCCTAAAGCTGTGGGGTTTTAAAAGCAACACCATCAGCAAACCATGGACAGGAAGACACAAGGAAAGAACTGGTGCTGGTTTATCCATGGTGCTTGACTCAACGGCAGATGGATACCAATGCTCTATAAATGAATAATGCTTTGCAGCTTAGAGCACATCGGTTCACCTGCTGTGCAGCAACTATGAATATTTTCCAGGCACCTTCCTAAGACTTTTGCCATGTCCCTGCGTGGCCTGGACTCCACTGCCGGCACTGGTCGTGCCTCTCCCTGCAGCTTGGCCTTTTTAACCAGAACTCCCCACTGCCCCCAGGCCACGTTACCAGCATTCCCATGAGCCAAGGGCACGCTCACAGAGTACAAATGACCCCACTGCTCTGTATTTTCACTGAACGGGACATTCAGTCCTGCTACCCCTACCCCAGCAGGCCAGCTGCATTCCAGTTTTGGAACAAATCTACCTTGTATATACAGGAGGGGCTGATGCAGCAGCAACAGCCCCAGGTCTGACAGAGCTGCTGTCTCAACGTGGCTGTCAGCACCAAGGCCACATTCCTGTACGGTCTGTGCAGCCAGTGGGGACAAGGCTGGCTCGGCACATCTGACAGGAAAGGCCGTCATCAGGTAAGCTCAGTCGCGCACTAAACCACCCACGCAACCAAATGAACTCCTGTAGGCTACAGCAGGATACAGACACCCTGTTCAGGTACACACGGCTGCTCACAGCTGCGATGGTTTCGACCATGGATGCCAGCAGGGAAGCCTCTGCTTGACACTGTGCTTGACAGAGGAGAGCAGGAGACTGTGGTCCCTTATTTTTCTTCCCATTCTCATTTTGTGCTAGGACAAACACTCTATCACCCGTGACAGCGAACAAGCACTGCGCAAGATCTGTTCCGCTAAGTTGGGTCAGATGTGAGGCTTCTCCATTTTCACCACTCAAACAGCAGTGAAGGTGACTGATGCTCACAAGTGACGAGAAGCCGTGGAAAGTTAGAGCAACAGCACAAACCAAGAGACTTCAGCGGGTTACGAGGCAGGACACAAGACCAATTTGAGCTAATAAACGGGAAGCACCAAGTGTGGGAAAACAGAAAGGGCAGAGAACGTCTCATGTAGCACCCTTGCCAAACACCCCACAACATCCTTGCACTACATAACCCAGTTGTCACCTCACAGAACAGGATAGGGGCGCCCTCTCCCTCGCATCACCTCCAAAAGGGCTGCCTCTACACAGGAACACCCAGTTGTGTGTTCCACCTGACGGGTGCCATGCAGTGACAGAAGGAAGGAAATTTAGAAGATGGCAAATCCAGGGAATACTGTAAAAGCGCTGCCACAAGAGAGCTAAACATACCCAGCTACGCTGGTTTCATCTGGTGAGATAAGAAAGAACAGCATGGGGCAGTTTGTAAGCCACTGGAAGAGACAAGAAATAGAAGGCAGCGTAATCACAAAAGATGACATTGGGGCCAAGTGTCACCTGGGAGGGTGATCAGCCAAAACCGCATCAGGTCACAGCTGAGACACCGCCCTTACCACGATCCACCCGTCAGCCTTGTGGCAGTAGGACGCGTGCATGCTCTGGAACCTCTCCTGTGCTGCTGTGTCCCACAAGTCTGTAAAACACAAAAAAACAAACTTAGGGTGACACAGTTTCCCAGACTCTCTTTTCCTCACAACTGAAACCCAGCACGCAAAGTTCATCTACTCAGGGCCACAAATTCGGTTTCACTTCCCCAGTCTGAAACATTGCAGGGCTAGGAC
>NW_010191846.1:0-13680 GCF_000695765.1 Mesitornis unicolor | reverse complement strand
TGGTCATGACTTGAGTAGCACTCAGGGTCCTCCTCCCCAGGCCCTGTCCTACATCCCTCTATTGATCCTGGTTGACAGGAGCAGCCATTCTCCTAGGTTGGTTCTCTCTGACAGCATTACTTTTCAGCTCCTCTACTCTGGCGTGCAAAACGGCAGTGGGTTTGTTGTGCCACCTATCCATATTCTCGCCATAGTCAATCAGGGTGTACCACAGAGAACTTCATGTTGAGTACTCCCTGCCTTGAGCCGATCTTCTGGGAAAGCATCTGTTTCTAAGTGCTGAAACATGAATCCATTCAGAAGAACCGGTATCACTTTCTCTCTCTTTTGGGAACAGCTTCTCACTCAGCTCGTCAAACTGGGTTTTTATGTCAGCCTTGTCAGTTTTGATGTTGGTTTCGATGTTCTCTATTGTCTTTTCCATGGCTGCAATGCAGAGTGTAGGTTGTGAACAACGGTGTCTTCAAATTGCCTGAGCTGAGTAGCAACCCAAAGTTGTCGGTGTTTCATCTTCTGCCCCAAAAAGCCTTCCTGCCAAAACGTTGGAATACTTAGGAGGGGCACTCTGTATAAACTTCTTTAACAGAGAACCTTGGCATGGTACTTGGTCAGGATCTGCAAGTGTTTGCTCATCATAAATTACCTGTCGGAGTGCCTGCTCTCTTAAATATCTGACGCCCTGCTCTATAGTGTTCCATTTAGGAAAACTACATTCTGTATCCTCTTTACGAGGATATCTTCTCTTCAGAGCTGAAGACGTTCTGTTTAAGTGTCAGAGAGAGAGAGAAAGCAGTGTTTTTCTCTCTATTGCCCCTACCCCTCCCAGGGGGAAGATTAAGAAAAGAGAACAGAGAGAGGATGAAAAAAAAATGCTTCACACAAGGTTGGAGGTTAAGACTGTAACAAGTTTAATGAAAACAACAGGGGAAAAGGAAAAGGGAATTAATAAGGGACAAAGGATATTTAAGTATATACGAAGCCCGATCCCAGTAGTCCCGAGTGGAAGTGTCCAAACAGTGCCTCGTGGCCGCTGCCACTGCTGTGACTCATCACCAGGGACCGCAGTGGTGCCAGGGAGCAGATGGTGGTGGATGCTGCCGAGCTAGGCCCAGCCGTCCTGAGATGCGACAGGGAAGCAGCCCAGGAAAGCCAGGAAAAGCCCACGAAAACCTCGAGTTTTTATAGACTGTGGCTGGAAAGGGGAGGGAACAGTACTGTTCTCTGACCCTCCAGGGTCCTATAGACACCACCAGTCCTTCCCTTTCAGGCTGGTAAACCTTAAACCATAACAATTGCACAGCATACTGTGAGAAATTGAAGTTTGAATTAAAGTGTGCTCTAAGATGTCTATCAGCTCAAGCTCCACAAGGAAGAATTATGTATCCCAGTGATGATGAGTGTTAATTAAACACTGGAGCTTTCAAAGCTGCAATGTTTCTAGTGCTGTGCTAAAGCACAATTATAGGTACCTAAGAATATTTTAAGTTTAAAATAAAGAGATGCATTAGAGTTGAGGCATTTATAAGCCTGAATGACCATGTAAAAGGGAATATTTTGGATTAGAATTGTCTATGCCATAGGTTATATTCTTAGATGTAATATTAATTCCAGGGGCAAAGTGAGCTCATAGAACTGTTAAACAGACGTATTTGTACCAGATGGTATTGCTCAAATTCAGAGCACAGTACTCAAAGTAGACAAAGCAGATAAACTAATTTATTATACCAAGCAATGAAAAGGAATTTGGCAATACTGATACTACAATGTTTATTCAGTTATTAGTATTGAGTGTTTAGGATGGGATTTCATGAAAGTTTAAACTCATCTGAATCTGGGCTTATGAAACTTCCTTTCTCCACGTCTGATTTGTGCTAACTCTCACATGAATGTGCAGTTAGCCAGTTCAGGGAGATGATATGGCTAAAAAATAATTACTGTGTGTGTAGAGGGTATGAGAGGAGATGGAAGGAGTTAGTTTCTTGCTGAATCAATTGATGGAGGGTGAAATGGAGTGCATAAACTGCTGACAGCTGGGCATCAAATCTGGGAAAAAAACCAGTGAGTCAGTGAAAATTGTTTAATCATTAAATATATCAACTAAACTGTTTAGTAGGCTGAGCTACTCAATTAATGCATTTAAATGACATTAACTTCTATGTCCTGATCCAGTTACATCTGTGCTTTGTCATTCATTCCCTTGACATCACACACTGAAACAAAGTTTTAGTGTGAATTTTTTACAGGAAACAGAGTTTATTTCCTGTCTGAGTTTTTATCACATAGAGATGAGGATAAAATAAACCTGTGTATAATTACATCTCTAAATAGTTCTTATATACCTCTATTTCAGCATTCTTTGGGAATGTGTCATATCAGCTCCCAGGTATTTTGTTTAGTTTTGTTTTGGTTGGTTTGGGGTTTTTTTTGTTTTAATACAGAGTATGGGACCATAACAATATTCCCATGATAACCTCATGCATCACAAAATTGGAAAGAATTGTATATAGTCAGTTTCTTCTTGGCCCCATTTGTTTTCTCTAACTTTTATGGCTATCCTAGTCACTTGGGCTTCTCTAATTGTTTTTATTATAATTCTTAGTAGCTCTCTCTTGCCTTTGTTTCTGCAGGTCTTTGCCAACTAAATGTATGTTTATATTTTCCAAGGCATAGAGTTAAAGGATGTAGTTCTTGTAAACTATCTGAATGGGAAAGACACAGGTCCAAAAAATGGGCCAATTTACCTATTAAGAATTAGTACATTTCATATAATGGATAATAAATTTCCAATCATTTGAATACTGGTTATACCTTGCAGTAATGTGACATTTGTCATCAACACACCATGAATCTCTTTACAAAGTGGAATAGCATCATTGCCACCATTTTTAATGGCTCTGACTGGAAAATCTGGTAAGTGGTAACAAAGCCTTCTTTTCTGTCTCATTTTGATTATTTAAAGACACAGTCTTGCAAAAGCAGCCTTTAATTCAGGGATGGCAAATTATGCTGAGTTGTCTTGTAGATACAATGAATTTAAAAAAAAACAAGCACACTGTAAGTGCTCACCAAAATGCCAGCAGCTTTCTTACAATTTATCAGTCTTTCATTACAATTATATTTCCTTTTGACTACGTGACCTTTGTAGTCTCGGATCTAGTTACTAGTTTGCATACCACCCAAGCTCTTGGTTTCTGAATGCTTTCACTGTGAGGCAAGTAAACACTATGATTTTATACTTCTGTTGCTTTTTAAATATTTTCAGAATAAGTTTTCTGTTATTTACCATCAACAAACTTTCTATACAATCAGAATAACGTAGCATCTTCTGTAGCCCACATTATTCTCTGTCCCACCATGTTCTGTGAAGGCAATCCTTATAAAAATGATGTGAAGCTGAAATTATATAATCTCTCTTTCTGTGTTTCATAAAGTTATACTGGGTGCAGAGTTAGATCACATTAGAGGTACAATTTCATCCTCTGCTTTTGAGATGTGTTTCATTGTAGTTTTATGTAGACTCTACAAATCATATTTTGGTACTGGAGATAACATATTTACAAATATTCTCTCAGCTATACCAAAATACGATGCAGCTTACATGAGATTTTTAAAATGATATTGCTTTGCATAGATTGTGATGTGACCATACTACAGTTTTCATCATTTGCATACCTTTTGTAACAGAAAACATTGTAAGAAGTTCTTAGTCTGGGAATAATTCCTTCAGAAATTGTCTTGCATATGAGATGACTTCTGTCTTACAGACAATCTTTAAAATCTTCTCTGAATGCACATACTCAAACGGTGACTGGCATGTTGATGTCAGAGATTCTAAGCACTGATGCCTTGCAGAGTTGTGTTTCAGTGTCATGTCCTGAACATTGTCAAGTAATGTTCTTATGTAGCCGTTGTCTCAATGGATTAGTCAAAGATTCTTCTCAAAACAAGTGCTGCACAAAGAAGTTAATCTTATCCTGAACATTCTGTAATGCTTCTTGTCCTGTGGATGTTACATTGATGACGGAGACTTCAGTTTTCTGTCATCTGGCTTGCAGCTATGAAATGAGCATATACCCAACATTTTTTTTTCACAATGAATCAGATTGTATCTAGGTCATTTTTTTGATTTTCTGCCTGAGTAATGCCATCACTTCCTTTAGTGACTGATTATATTCTTTCATAACTGATGTTACTCTTTCAGGTCTTCAAATGTTACAGAAGCATACATTAAATTCCATGGATTCCACTGCTGTGCTGCAACTCTTTCTGTTCTGACCTTGTGGAAAAATGGAGACAAATTATTGCACTCTTAATTTGCCTTACAGTATCTTGGAAATTAGTGTTCAAATGGCTTCTCATCAACTCTGGTTTCTCAATATTGTTCTTTCTCATCTAGAATAATGTAGCAAAGAATTGGTGCTGCTAATAATCTACTGAACTCTCTATTAATCAGAGAAATCTAAATTTCACTTCTATTTCTGTTAATCTACAAGAGAGGTCAAATTCACTTTAGGTAAATCCTTTCTTTTATATCTGGGTACAACTGTGAATATACTGCTGAAGGCTACATATCCATTCTTCGTGTTGTCATCCTTGTGTGGAGCTCCTCCTTCAACCTTTTCTGAATTGCTTCTAGACATGATCTAATCAGTTTGTTATATAGAGCTGGGAGCCTTGTTGATCACCATACTAGTTCTGCACTTTGCTTATCTGTTTACTAGTTGTTAATCGTACTAATGGCAAAAAACCTGGGTAATAATTCTTGTCTCTTACATATATTTGGTGAGTTTGGTCTTTGAAGATATTAAGTCTGACAGTGTATATACCCATATGTAATATTATACCACATTATAGCTTATTTTGTTCCTGATACTGCCTCTTGAGTTGATTGTGCATTGAGTTGATTATATTCAAGTTCAGCAAGAGATTTGTGATGTTTTCCTTAGTAAATTTATCTCTGGACATGGAAAAATGGCAAAATAATTTCTACATTTGCAATTATTTATTCCAAAGGATGGCAAATCAAGGACTGGTGTGTTTCTACAACTATATGTGCACTTTTAATGAATGATTTCTTAGTTTAACTGCTTTATCCTGATTCTGAAGTGAGCTGATAGGTCCTCCAAATTCAGCTTTGTTTATTGTCTTGTGCATAAGGTTATGCTATCTTGTGAGTATTTGATTTGGACATGATTACTTTTCTTTGTTCTGATATGATTTATGGGGCTTCGTACAGCATCAGCTGTCGGTAAACTTAGTTTTACTTGTGAATATATTACTCGGTTTCCAAGCATGCAATATTTTTCTTGTTTTCTCTTCTGTTTTTCTGAATTCTCCTGATATATGGATGAGGCCTTTGAAATGCTTACTCATAATCCTGGACTGATGGACCACAATCAGACCTCATTGACTACTGGCGTATTTTATATGAAAATGCAAAGTTTGCACTTCAGTTTCAAGAATTTACTCTTGGCTTCTTCTCATCATCTTGTGGTCCTGCGCTTGAGAAATGTTGTCAAGGCAAAATGCAAAAGGTCAAAATATTTTTGCTTCCTAAACTTTCTTAATGGCTTGTGTGAGGAGAAAACACCTCAGTGGCTTGGTATATGCTTATCAAGAGGTCTATGAGATATGGATAGCCTGCATACATATAGGGCTGCTTTATACAAATGAACACCTGTACTCATTTTGCTGTTTCTCCACTTTCAGATTCTCACATTTGACCCTTCAGGTTTCAATGCAGCTTTGACATCTACTGGTAAACTACCATTGGCTATACTTTTGGACAGTGTTCACTGAAAATTCCTGTACCTCCCAGACAGAGCTAAAAGCTTCCATTACCAAGAAGATAGCCAGGTGGAAGTAAGGATTGACTTGTAGGTTCTTATGGTAAATATAAACTTCAATTTAGTAGATCCTCTAGCTATCTGAAGCTTTTGACATAACCAGTTCAGTAAAAGTCTTTACAGCGGACTTCAGTGACCTTCATTCACAACTGTTGATATCAGCAAGCGAGAATCATAAAATGGAGCACCTCAACACACTCAAGGATGTCTAGACATCCTGGTCTCCCTGTCTCTTGAAAGGGCAAGTACATTTAAATGATAGCTTACAAATTCCAATATTTTTTATTTTATTCTATTCTTTTCATAGTGGTTTTCTATTTAACTGTGTTATTTCTAGTTTTCCTCCTGTAATTTTGCTTATTTTGCCTTAAGTGAACAATCCTACATATAGTCTTTGCTTTAGACAGACCACATTTACTATGTTTTTCTTAATAGCAGTATCCCCTGTGTGTTGGAAACTGGGAAAATACTGAGATCTTATGAAATATTCTTTTGTGACTTACATATAACTAATTGCACTGACAGTTCAACACACTTTACTGGGAGTTGCTCTTCACTCAGAATAGTGCAATTAGAAAGCTGATGAGCACTTGCCTCCTAGAACTGCCCAAAGCCCAAGGCAGAAATACAGGGATCAGCACTGGTGGCACATTGCTATTAATCTATGTCAGACTTTTGTCAAATATTCATGTTCCTCTGAAACACAGAATATTGTCAGATCAGGAGTTTTCAACAGACAGGTGTTTTAGTGGAAGACTTCTGCTTCACACTTTTTTGATGGTTAATGAGAGGCTGCTCATCATTTTCTTTGGACAGATGGCAGCCCCATAGGATGCTTTGAGACATGTGAAGAGAGCAGACGGCTGATTTGTTATTTTCTTTGCTCCTTGCAGCTCAAAAAGTTTCCAACAGTAAGAGCAAAGATCTAGCAACTTCTTTGACCTCATCCAGTCCTCTGTTCTCTCATGCTCCCTACTGTTTCACATGCTCCTCCTCTAACCTTGTAAATTAATCAGTGTTGGAGAGTTCAAAATCTCTTCTCCTGGTGTAGCAGCTGTTCCATGAAGGCTTAGGTGTCTGTGCACCCTCAGTCATTTCTAGACCAGAACTGTTATATCTGGATGTACAACTTCAAAGTTAAAAACTCCCCTGACTTATCTTGTCAGATCATTAGTTTGCATCATCTGATATTGTGATGTTTTTGCACGAAGCAGTTCTTGAGTCCAGTATTTATACAGGTCAAGGCCAAAAAATACCAAATTACTTCCAAGCCCTTGCAGCTTTGGTAGCTAAAAAACTAAGTCTGACTGTCTTGCTTCAACTCTGTCAGACTTTTTTTTTTTTCAATTTCTTCGCATGTGTTTTAGAGAGTCTGTAGGTCAGTGGCTGGAACACAGTATTTTGTTCTTTTACTGACCTGCATTCTTCAGTGATGACCTCTTAGTTTCTCTATAGCGTTGAGGAGAGGTGGTGAGTTACGTATAATTTTATAACCTGAACCTCTGATTCTAGAAAGAGTAGCATGTTTTAAAGATACTGGTGCTCAGTGAAGGGCTATGTTTTATGTGCATTTCAATTTCCGTTTGAATGTGAGTGTAAGAAGATGCAATGCCATTCCTAAATTCCTGGCTTAAGGAAATAGCTTCCTCTTAAGATGGGGTAAATTAAGTGGGAAATACCACTGCGACTAACAGGGAAACACTAGTATAGTTCTTTTTGAATGGCATAACTACAAAGTGGTACAGTCACGCTGTACGTGCTGGAGCAGAATTATAAACCTGGACTTGTGATCAAGTGCCATCTTTGTAATAGCAGTGAAAGAGGGAGTTGAAGAAACCTTGGGAAACATTGTGTTGCTTATCACTTACTAATTGTTGTGCATACTAAGCATACTGGTTACTGCGCAAATAGGGTAAAGCAGGGAGCCTTGCTGATAAGAACCAGAGAACTGTCTCCAGAACCAACTGAAACCGACCCTGCGGTTTGGGCAAGAGCCAGAAAACAACTGAGTCGGCGCAAGAGCAAAAGGTAACTAGCAATGATGAAGATGAGCCTTTTGCCTTCATCCCCCACGCCCCTCCACGACCACCACCAGGAGACACTGCGCAAGCGCAGACCGGAGGAGGACTTCTTGGACCTAATTTTAATATGAAGCTGGGACAGGTCATGCATATGTATAGACGTATTGGGAAACCTTATGAATATGTAACACTTTGCTGCATATAAGTGAGGCAAACTGCAGCATCCGGCGCTGGCATGATCTGGAGAAACTTCTCCCATGCCGCCCAGTGCTGAATAAAACATACCCACTTTACAATCTTACAGATTGTGGAGTTTGGATTTTTATCCTCACGTCAGCAGTTCTCAGAAGGTGAACTGATAGACTTAAGGAGATTTAGGAAAAGAGTGAAGACGTGTTCCACCAGGTGAATGGGGTTTTTTTTGTTTCAACTCACCACTTGCCAGAACTAGACCAAAGATTCAATATCACACATGGGGAGATACAGAGTGGTACTTTGCACCTGTGCAGTGAAGGCAGGAATTGTAACACTACTTTCCAATATCACACTGGCATCCATGTCAATACCATTTAGATACAGGATACACATGTGTCATAGGTTAATTAAAAACTTTATTGGAAGGAAATAATCTTCTTGAAATTACCATTTCATGGCAAACAAATTACCAGAAAGAGAGTAAAATGTGTTGTGTCTCCAGTACACAGCATAGGAAAGAGGGAAATAAAACCCCAACCATGAAATGTTACCAAATCCTATCAACCCTCTTATTTCTATCTGAGCTGTGAACTTGTTTTAATGTATTATTCAATCATTTGAAAAGTTTCAGTGACTTTGTTCCTTTATCTAAAAAGTGGCCTAAATTTACAGATAATCTCTTGTGTTTTGGTTTGCTTTTGATGCCATTTCCGTACTATGTTCAATACATTAACAACATGCTTCTTTTTCTCTCTGAACTTATAAAATTGCTCTCGATGTTGATGCTTCTGGCATTTGTTTTGTAGCTTTTCATTCAACATAAGGGAGCATATATTATAGGAAAATGCCACTGATGTTAACTGCAGCAGTGGCTGGTTATTCTTAGTAAAGTTTCCATTATGGCCTATTATGATCTTTTTGATTGGCAAGGAGATTCACAATGAGTATTATCATGAACAGGAAAAAACTACATCAATTAACACAAATTAGCATCCCTGATGGAAGTTTGGAAAAGCACAGGCATGAGTGGGTAGGAACATAATATATTTTTCCCTGTTCAGACTGAGTCCCTGTAGAGAGAGGGAAAAAAAGTTAGTCACAAAGTCCAAGTCATGTACACCATGTAGCTGCATGCCTGGAAGCATGAAACTCAGCACTGGGTGAGGTGGAAAGCACTGGAGGTGGCAAGCTCTGGGCGAGGTGGCAACCATCACTAGATCCATATCTGATGTTATCTGGATGCCTGGAGGAGTGTGAGATGAGGCTGAAGCCTCGTGGTGCTGGTCCCCCATTTCTTTCTCTCCCAAACAAAAGGATCCTTTACCTCTACCCATGCAGGTGTGAATTAACAGACTTTGTGACATTAACAAAACTGATAAGATTGTCTATAGTCATCCACACCCGTAGGTATGCCTCAGTGATGTAATGCAGAAATTTGAGTATAGATATCACCCATGAATAACTACAGATAAGGGGAAACACTGCTAAAGACAAACACCCCAGGTGTTCTAATCCACCTGGGCACCTTCCTGCCTGCTGTCACATACATCAGGGAATAAAACCCCTAAGATTCAGGCTAGAAATGGAGAGTTACTTCTCCAGCCATGGAGTGATGAGAACCTTCCTCCTTGGTCGGAATGCTAGCCAAGGTAACTTAGGTGGGAGCCCTTACCTGGGGGGACAGGATGAACTCAGAATCATACCGATGACTGGATGGATTGACGAATTCGCTCCCTCTCCATTCCCACCACTCGAGTCACCTTGTGGGTAAGATTATTTACCTCAGCTAACGCTGAGTGATATATTTCCTCCTCAGGTACATATTCCCTGAGTGTATTTGATATTTTCCTCCACAGGTTCATACTCCCTGAGTGTATTTGATTCTTTCCTCCACAGGTTTATACTCCCTGAGCGTATTTTATATTTCTCCTCAGGTGCATTTCTAGGCTTCCCTGAGTGTATTCTTGTTTTTGCTCAACCATATTTCTGTTCGACGGGCTTGTTTATTTGCCAGGCAGCCGGGCTTACGGTGGGCAAGTTGTTGTTGTTAGTGTTTGTGTTTTATAGTGCGTTGTTGCTATTATATTTGTTATAGAACCCTTAGTGTACCTGTAGCTTTTCAATTTATTACCAGCAATCCAAAAGAACCTGTAAATGTTGCTGTGAATAAACTATTACTATTTGTTTCCCGACTTGCATCTGTCGCATATTCGGTGTCGGCCTCACAAGTCTGGATTTATTTCCTCATTTTTTGCAATGGTCCTCAAACTTAATTTCACTTCATACAGACAGAATTAAAGCCTTACATAGCCTAGAAATTTAGTCTAAAGTCAGCTGCTGTATAAACTTGGCCTTAGATTTAGCAACAAATAAACAAGAAATTACTCTGATTTTCTAAACTAAAGATGCACTGATCTATATCTCACCTGTACAAAGCCTTGCATAGTCCCTTGCATTTTTCTGACTTGTGGGAACATACCACAGAGGAGAGAAGCAGAAAACTACACTGAATTTAAATTATTTTCTCTCTCTAATGAGCTTATCCAGAGGAAAAACCCAATAGGTTTTCTGCTGCTTTTCTCTATGCAAGTCTTCATTTTCTCCTGTAACTCCCAATATTATTTTCCTCTATTTATTCTAAAGAAATCTGTTGGAGGCTTCATGAATGAAAATGGATATGATTATATAGAATTGTATAATTTAGAATCACCACCTTAAGGATTCTGTAATTTAGAAAGACCACCTTAAGATGACATAGGGACAAAGAATGAGGAAGTACAGCGATGCGGCAAGAGAACAACCCGGAAGTAAACCAACCGGAAGCAAACCAACTGGAAGTGGATGACACATGACGGTCACACGGGCGGTGACATGTGTGTAAGATAGTATCCAATCATGTATTAGCATAGACAATATGGACACATATATGTAACCAATAGAAATGCTTATGTAGGATGACTAAGGGATTTTGTACTATAAAAGCGCAGCTTCTGATAAAATAAAAGTCTTCGATTTATAACTCTTATAGAGTCGTCTTGGAGTCCTGTGGTTGTCTTGCAGAAATCAAGTCTCATTCTCCCACAAAAAACACTTTATGAATTAATCTGTCAGAGATAAGTTTACTCACTTGGCCAAAATGCACCTCTTTTAGCACTGATGACTCGGTTAATTCTTGCTTAAAAATCTATTCTATGTGAAACCATGTCTTTTCAGGATTACTGCTCCCCTCCTAAAATTGGATGTTATAAGAGGCAGGTATCACTAAGAGTTTGCCACATGAGAGGAGAAAGAGGTTTCTCTGTTTTTTAAAGATGTGGTTCAGGGGAAGAAAAAAGGATGTTTAGAATATGGAGCCTGAAAGGAGAAGAAGGAAAGCAGTTATCTTAAAAAAAGGAGCTAGAAAATCTCCGACTGAGCCCTGTACTGAGGGAGTACTTCAACATAAGGAACTGGTTTCTTTGGCTTCATTATTGATGAAATGGATGGATAATAAACACAGCATAGGACACTGTCAGTCCTAGATATAAGTGTGAGGGTCAAGGTGCACTAGGAGACATCTTGCACTTATCTCCCTCTGTATGTATCACGGAGGGTCATACAGTAATTTAAATCTTGCATGAACAGTGGAAGAAATAAACCAACAGTGCACCAAAGGCTATAATTTGTTAGGAATTAAAAATTTATCCAATTCTTTAAAAAAAAATAAATCAGATTGTGAATATTAAAACATATAGATGAAAAAAATCACCGCCAGGAAAGATATTGGGTTGGCTAAACAGCCATTGCATTTATTTCTGGCCAAATGAATTGCAAATTTTTTCATGGGAAACAAAAGCTGCATTAAACAATATAGTGTCCATTTTGGTCAATTACTTTTTGCCATCTTTCAGGCAACTTCATGATTCTATGCTCAAAAATGTTTGTATATTTTTGGAC
The DNA here is from genome assembly GCF_000695765.1 of Mesitornis unicolor. Classification (NCBI taxonomy): domain Eukaryota; kingdom Metazoa; phylum Chordata; class Aves; order Mesitornithiformes; family Mesitornithidae; genus Mesitornis; species Mesitornis unicolor. The sequence goes on along the minus strand of NW_010191846.1, from coordinate 1,682 downwards.
AAAGAAAAGTTCCAAGAACGATTTGACATCCTCATCAGCAGTGAAGGTTTTACCATTCAAGGAATTTTGTAAAGAACAAACCAAACAGTAGTCTGATGGTGGCAGGGCTGGCAAATACGGTGGATGTGGTAACACATCCCAACCAAGCTGCAACAATTTTTAACGAGTGACCAAACTTATATGTGGTCTAGCGTTATCACAGAGAAACACACCACCAGTGACTCACCAGTTCTGGACTCTTCTGTCTAATGGCATCAGTTGATGATAGTACACAACTGAATTAATTGTTTGGTTCCCTGGAAGCAATGCAATATACACAATAACTTTGAAATCCCACCAGACTGACAGCATAACCTCCCTTTGGTGAATATCTGCTTTTAAAGTGCTTTGACCTGTTTCATCACACATGCTCTGTGATATTTTCATTCATCATTGTTGCAAACAATTTTTCCTTGCCTGTTATCATGCATTTCAAAAATGGATTGTTTTCTGCATGTTTCAAGAGAGAATCACAGATGTCGATGCGTTTAGTGAGAGAAATTTCTTTGAGCTCATGTGGCACCCAAATATCAAGATTCCTAACATATATGTGTTATTTTAAATGGTTTTCAACACTTGATTGTGGTATGTTAAGATTATCAGCAATCTCTCATGTCATTAAATGCTGATTGGATTCAATCTTCCCAAGCATGGTGCATCTTTAACATCAAAATCTCCAGACCAAAATTTAGCAAACCAATTCTAACATTGCCATAGTTTTAAAGCATCTTTACCATACACATAACGTGACATTTTATGAGCTTGCAAAGCATTTTTTCCTTTTTGGAAGTAATAGAGCAAAACAAGATGAAAATGTTCCATTTGATATTCCATTTTGAAATTAATGCCAAATAACATTTTTAACGAAATCATGCACTTTCTTTTTCTAAAACAAGCTTGAACTGTCAGCTGCCAATTTACATAATGAATTTGAATTTTAAAAACTGGCTGGATGGCCGAGCACAGAGGGTTGTGGTGAATGGAGCTAAATCCAGTTGGTGACCAGTCACAAGTGGTGCTCCCCAGGGCTCACTTTTGGGGCCAGTCCTGTTTAACATCTTCATCAATGATCTGAATGAGGGGATTGAGTGCTCCCTCAGCAAGTTTGCAGATGACACTAAGTTGGGAGGGAGTGTTGATCTGCTTGAGGGTAGGAAGGCTCTCTCGGTATCTTCTGTCACCAGGGCGCCCACCCCATTCATCAGTGGTCCTACATTGCCTCTGGTGTTAGTTTTCACTTCGGTCACAATAACGCCATGCAGCACTACAGGCTTGGGGACGAGTGGCTGGAAAGCTCCCAGGCAGAAAAGGACCTGGGGGTGTTGGTGTGTTATAGGCATAAGAAATTTTAGCTGGATAAAGTAGGCTTTTGTATTAACACTAGAGCTAAAAGATCACTTCGACCTCTACAAAGTTGAGAAGAATGGACCATGGTGGGATATGTATATACAGGTGCTTAGGATGGGTATAAGAAGAATGGGCCATAACTTTTCTTTTTTCTCTATGTCAAAAATCATATGGGGATAGTTAAATATCTTATGTGGGGTGATAGCGGGGAACTAATCAGGGTAAAGGGAATAGTAAAAGGTTATGCATGCTCATATGATTTTGTTATTGTTAGAAAATGTATAAATAGGCTGTGA
>NW_010191845.1:0-454 GCF_000695765.1 Mesitornis unicolor | reverse complement strand
CGGTGACGCGGTGACAAAGCCCCGTTGTCCCCCCCTCAATTAAAAAACCCACCCTCCGAGGGCAACTACTCACCCAGGGGGGTCTCATCCAGCAGCGATTTGCCATCCAGGTCGGCGCCGTGGGCCACCAAGAGCTCTGCCAAGTGTCCCTGCGTGGCGGAAAGGGGAAATGGTGGCGAAATTTGGCACTGTGGGGGGGGTTTCTCTGTTGTGGTTTAGGGTTGGGTACTGAACCCTGGGCAGGCGCTCGCTGGGAACCCCTCTGTGCTCTCCAGAAGGGAAGAGGAAAGAGGAGAAGGGGGAGAGGCTTGGAAAAGCAACAGATTGGATGAAACAATAACACTGATACTGCAGGATAATGATGGAAAGAATGGAATATGTCCAGATATGTCCAGATAGAGATACAAACCAATCTAAAATCCCCCCCAGTGACCATGACGTGCCCAGAGGCTCT
>NW_010191844.1:40171-44940 GCF_000695765.1 Mesitornis unicolor | reverse complement strand
GACCGGCTTCTCTGTTCCAGGATCCTGCTGACCGTGGTGGTGATCTTCAGGATCCTCATTGTGGCCATTGTAGGGGAGACGGTGTACGATGACGAGCAAACTATGTTTGTCTGTAACACGCTGCAGCCAGGCTGCAACCAGGCTTGTTACGACCAAGCTTTCCCTATTTCGCACATAAGGTACTGGGTGTTCCAGATCATCATGGTGTGCACTCCCAGCCTTTGCTTCATAACATACTCTGTTCACCAGTCTGCTAAGCAGAGGGAACGGAGGTACTCCACTGTCTTCCTCACCTTGGAGAGAGACCAGGATTCAATGAAGCGTGAGGACAGTAAGAAAATCAAGAACACGATTGTCAATGGGGTGCTGCAGAACACTGAGAACTCCACCAAAGAGGCAGAACCAGACTGCTTAGAAGTGAAGGAAATCCCCAATCCTGCTATCAGAACTACAAAGTCAAAGATGAGGAGGCAAGAAGGCATTTCTCGATTTTATATCATCCAAGTGGTCTTTCGAAATGCCCTAGAGATTGGATTCTTAGTGGGACAATATTTTCTGTATGGATTCAATGTCCCTTCCATGTACGAATGTGACAGATACCCTTGCATTAAAGAAGTTGAGTGCTATGTCTCTAGACCCACTGAGAAGACTGTATTCTTGGTGTTCATGTTTGCTGTCAGTGGGATCTGTGTGGTGCTCAATTTGGCAGAACTGAACCACTTGGGCTGGAGAAAGATCAAAATGGCAGTGAGAGGAGTACAGGCAAAAAGGAAATCCATATACGAAATCAGAAATAAGGACCTGCCAAGAATGAGCATGCCTAACTTTGGCAGGACTCAGTCAAGTGACTCAGCTTATGTGTGAGGCTGTGACAGAACTGAAACACTGTGCCAGGTGGAACAGACCCAGACACCATTAGGGAAAGGTACATTGCTTAGGCAAGCATTTTATCAAACCACCAAGAAAGCCATTAAGGTATTGGATCTGCACTTACTGAACTAGCTGCAAAATGCAGTGCTATGTAAAAGACTGAAAAAACAGCTATAAAACCATGCTTGATCTAGCCTTACAGCACAGCTACTATTATTCCTACTTTTCTTTCTAACGATTGGGTATTATCTGTTGGTGGAGCAGCTTTTTGATCATCTTTAGGATAAGTTTACAGTTTGGACTGTATGACTAATTGTTGTAAATGTGTAGAATGTTCATATTAAAAATCTGCAAGGATACTCTATATGGGGTGGGATGGGGTGGGGAAACTGTTGCAATGTGCAGATGTAAGCATGTTTTAAAAGGAGGGTAATTGCACTGTAAGGAACCTAACCACAGCTCAATCAGGATATCTGCGTTCACCTATCTCACAGATGTCTTATATCATTTTGCTTGTCTAAATCACAGAATTCATTCCTGGTGTGTATTACGAACTATTTTCTATCATAGATTATGCATCAACTAGTTATGCTAAACAATAAATGCTGAATATAATTTTGCCATTTTTTTTTTGTTTGCCTGTCCACACACACACACACACACACACACACACCGGAGACCTTAATCATCTTATGTTAGTTGTGATCTGCAAAATACATCAGTACTTTTCAGTTCACTCCCTAATATGTGCATGAAGAAGATGGAGTTGGTTCATGCCAGCCAAGTTCTGTATTTACCTACAATTACCTACAATGACACACATACCAAAGGAACAGAGTTCATTGCTTTTAATTGTGACTATATCACCTTTTCTCTCTGCTCTTATTTATATAAGTGCCATACTTGAAGCATCTAACTCTGTACTTAGTCAAAAGGTTGTCTTGGGATACCAGCTGGAATAAAGTGGTTTTATACTCTCCTTTGTTTATTTTATGCTATTTGTTTAATCATTGCAATTGTGTAAAAAGTAGCTAAAATATCTATTGATAAATAAAGTACTTGCCTTTTTTTTTTGTAAGCCAGAGAGATTGGTTCTTCTTTATTACTGTAAGCAATTGTAGAAACATAGACGGTCAAAATAATTGACTTACAACAATTATTCTTCAGGGTTTGAAGTGTCTTGTTGATATTCTAAACTCTAAGTGACAAAACCTGGGAAATCAGGACTATTCGTTATGTCTGTTTTCCTCCTTGAGCAAGCTTTGTCTGTCTTTAAAGCCTGATCCAAAGCCCACTGACACCAACAGCCTTCTTTCTGCTGACACTAAGGGCAACACAGTTTGCCGCCAAGGTCACTCTGGGAATAGCCAGAGTACAGTTACCTTTAAATGAAACAAATGCAGCTTTCATCAGGGAATCCAAAGAGTAACCTCAGATTTTCTGCCTTACAGCTGGTTCAAGAAACACACTCTTCATGTCCCATCAACTTACTGGTAAGCCACTGGGGCTGTCATAAATGAATCTCTGTTAACAGCAACCATTTTAATATAGGATACTAAGTTTTTCTTAAGGATCTTATTTAATTCCCACTGAATTAAATGGAAAATATCCCACTGGCAACAGTAGGAGTTGGATCAGGACTATAAAACCATACAAGTGCATTCCTACCTAGATAGTACCTGCTCTTTATAGAAAAGGGTCAAAATGGTGCTGGAAAATTTGAGAATACTTTATAACATAAGAAGGACACAAGGGCTTGGAGTCACAAACAGACTTTTGATTGTATTTTATTTCAAGCCTAAAAATGGATTTTATTGTATTTTGGCTTGGAGATAATGCTTGGCTTACAGTAAACACCTTAACGTTTCATTCTTGTGGTTTGCCAGCATTGTCACTTAAAAAAAGTCAATTAATTCTTAGATAGTGTATTCATTATCACTTTTATATATGGTCTTTCTTTCTTCCACTGTGAAACACAAAAAGACTTTGAGATGTGTCATGTTTTTAAAGATTTAAAAAATATTTTTCCTTATGTATAAAATGAGCAATTTTTCCAGCTTGGTTATATATATCTATAAAAATGGATTTCTCAAATGATTCCTTGCAATATAAATGCACACTGATACTGCTAGTTGACTGCATGCTCACTGGAAAACTGCATGTTATTTTTAGAAGGACAACATGGCAGCTAAAATCTCCATCTGCAATATAACAAGCTTCTGAAGATTATTATCTGACACAGAAATCCAAGTCTGATTTTCGTTCTTCAGAGTCCTGAGATGGCTTGCAAAATCTCCTTTTGAATAGATATTGAAGGGAAAAATGTTGTTTAACAGTCATAAGCACGTAAACATTTTTTTTATGTTGAAGAAATGGGAGCTTATGTGCAAAGGGCTTGATCCAGTGCCAATTAAAGTTGAAGGAAAAAACTCATACTGAATTCACTGGGCTTTGGTTCAGGTTCAGCATAATTTCCTGCTAGGCAGAAGCCCTAATGCAAGTTATTTCCAGTGGCTGCATAGCAATGTTTAGTCAAACTCTAGCAAAGGTGCATGTCTTGAAAGCTGTAAGGTCTTAATACCTTTGAATTCTTTAGGTAAGACCAAGACAGGATTTGTATATAATAGTAAATGTGACTCAGTTAACTCAATTATTTTATCCAGTTGCCCATTTTGTACTCCACTAAGCTGGGATTCTTTAGAATTTTCCTAAGAGAAATATGTAAGGAAATGCAAATATTAATTTAAGCAACAGGATCAGTAATAAAGTAGGCAAAGACTCAATTTTTGACCAACAGAAATGTCATCCTCTGTATTTACACTAAATTGAATATGACTTGTCATATTTCAGGAGGGAAATGAAATGGTATCAAGAGATCAGCTGTTCTAATCTTCCTTTTCGATTGTTATTTTTCATTTCTTACCAACTACTTACTTGTCATGGACAAGAGAAATACTGCAAACACATTTTTGTCAATGTATCATGTAAGACTCATATGATTAATGTTAATGGTCTGTTTGCATGAAAGCTGACTATTCATTTACAGAATAAATGCTTTTAAATTGTCACAGTAATGGAAAAGTGTGTTAACTGAACAAAACTGAGTGAACGTGAAGCTGAAGGGCACATTACTGGCCACTTAGGTCTTGCTCCTACCTTGATCAAATGAATTAGTCTTGCCATTGATATCTATGGAAGAATTAGACATTAAATATGAAAATTGAGTTCATGTTTGTTTTATTCATTGTATACTCTGTTTTGTACTTGTGGACAATATTGTATGTCATACGTGCAAACATAAAAATTATGTTCACTAAGCTCTTATGGAAAGCTGCAATAGAATTTAATACATTATTCTGTGGAATTTTAAAATTTACATAAAATAATTATATTACTTCATTTTTACATAGGCTTGATCTTGTGCTTCTTGAACCTGTGTGAATTTCAAAAACTATTTACCTAGGGGTTCTGAACCATTTCACTATGTGTGTGTGTGTATTTATATATACATAAGTTGCAGTGAGATTCTATAAAAAGATTTTTTTAATTAGATTTTTCATAATGAAATCTAGCTACATTTTTATATGGGGAAGCTCAATTGACTGTTCTCATAAATACTTCAGTTTTAGATGCCATTGACTTTGTAGAAATATAAGTTTTCATCATTCTAAAGTAAAATCTGAAGAATCGAGAGATCAACTGAGATGAATGAAGCACGGAAGTGGTGAGATTGATTTTAGTTTGTTTTAGGACAGAGAAGTCAGAAGCACTCAGAAACGCCATGGCAGGGGTTTGGACTGGATAATCTTTAAGGTTCCTTCCAACCTAAACCATTCTATGATTCCATGATGGACCAGATGGACATTGTCCCTGCATCCTTCTGGCTTTTTTTGTTTGAA
>NW_010191844.1:13314-40140 GCF_000695765.1 Mesitornis unicolor | reverse complement strand
TTTTTTTAAATAAAAATTTCCCCCCCCCCCCCCCCCCCCTTTACTCCTTCAGGAAAACAGGTTAGAGGCTTCTGTTTGGTGCACAAGTTTAGAAATGGGAATAAAGAAATATGAAGAGAGCAGGCATAGGTTTTCCTTGTTTAGGGTCTGGTCTTGATCTTCATGAAATCAGTGATAAGACACTGTTTTCTGTGGGACCAAGTCAATTCCCAGCCAGGCAGGAACTCAGTTTCATTATTTAATGAGATTAACAGGAGAGACAGTCAAAAGCTGTGCAAGTAAAGCATGTATTCTTACAACTATGTGCAATGACTTGACCAGATATTTAAAATGAACAAAGCCTCAACAATCAGGCTTTTCCTTTGAAATTCTGGGGCTATGGGTTAATTGCTTTAGAAAGTTTAACTGAGCAGCTGTGCATCTAAGTTATAGCTAAAAAGAGGCTTGCCTTTGTTGCATTAAAACCTATCAGCTTTTTCCTAGTGGTGACTGAAATACAGGATTAATCAGATCTCTAGTTTGTGGAAACCCACAATGACTCTCTGATGTCCCCTCAAAGTGAGAATCTCTTCTGCATTCAACAGAATGTGAAAGTAAGGTAATTTTATACTAACCTACCTCTTTTTGTGTATGTGGTGTGGCTAGAAAGGACAAAGATAGGTTACTAGTACCTGGAGAATTTTTCATGGAGAATAATTAATACATTCTAAAGTGATTAAGAAATTCTGGACTTTTAGTTACCTTCACTGAAAGCAACATTTGCTGCATATGATTTCTCTAAATATATTTCATGGTACCTAATTCAATGTAACTTTAATCTTTGAAATATTTTATGAAGGTTCCAATGCAGTCTTAATTAATGTTTTTATTATTCTTTTTTTCCAGAGAAAGGTCTAAAGATTGCTGGTTGAAATTGACTCAGTCGCATCACTTTTAGAAAAGTGTTATTAATAGCTAATCTTATATTTTAAATCTGCTAACAAAATCTTTTTAGAGGAGTGCTAAAACAAACCATTATTTGCACTAGTAAAGCAGCATTGCCTGTGGAAGAGATTACTTCCTTTTTGATGACAAGCTTTATTTGGCAAATCTGTACATTTTTTTAAAAAATTAACATTGAGCAGAGATTTTATAACGTATTAGAATTACAGGTGATCAGAAGATAAGATTAAGGAAGCAAAATTGGGGAAAAATAAATGATTTGTAGGTATTAAGGAAGAACAGGTGGGCTATGGACTTACTTTTTTCTAGTTATCATGCAGTTTGGGGATAAAAGCATGTTCAAAACACATTCATAAGCAAATATACAAGATTCCTTCCATTATCCCTTATGTAAGCAAAACAATGGTAGAAATTGTTTACAAATACTTTTCAGCTTTTTCTTTGAAGAATCTAAATAGTACATTATAGTCTAAAGTCATCGTGAATACTAATGTAGCTGTGAGTACCCCTAGCTTTGTTGTATTTAACATATATCAAGGTTTTTTGAAATTAAGCACATTCTTCAACACTGGTCTGCAATGAAAATCATTTTGCCATTAGAAAATTTGTGCATCAGAAAACAGATGGTACTTGATGTGGATATCTAGAAGACTTAGATGGAGCAATCAGACTTAAAGCTTCACATTGAACGGTGATTTGTGATGAACACATGTTATAAATGTAGTTACTGTATGGTCAGAAGAATTTAAATATAAAGGGATTTTCACATTTGCACTGTGTGCAACATTCTAGAGGTTCAGGTGTTCTGAAGAAAGAGGAAGTCCATAGGAATTTCTTTACCTTCTCCTTTGAAAAAAGAAAAGAAAACCTGATGTTGCAATGGTCTCTGTGCAAGAATGTGTATAACTCTATATATGTTTAGCATCTTAGAGGGAAGAGTTCACATCTGACATTGTTAAATGCCCACAAGCAAGTGTACTTGAGAAATATTTAGTTTACACATATAAAGAGATAACACATTCAACTCCTTACCACCTTTTTCTCCCATGCTATTACAAATTATATTTCCACTTGCAATGAAATAATTTGTTGTATCTGATATATATTTATACTAATTTCCCTGAAGTAAAACACTTCATATTTCTATCTCATGAAAATATTGAGGTTTCTCTGTTTATAAAAGGGGTGGAAAAACATGTCTAAAAAAAGATGTAACAATTTTACATTAATTTCATGACTGTAATTCCCCCTCCCCCCCGTGTGGTGCAAATGTTCTTGATCATAGAACCACAGAACAGTTTGGGTTGGAATGGACCTTAAAAATCACCTAGTTCCAACTCGCATGCCATGGACAAGGACAACTTCCACTAGACCAGGTTGCTCAAAGCCCCTTCTAACCTGGCCTTGAACACTTGATGTATTATTCAATTTAATATTCTGATTATTATTTAGGTTGTGTCTCCATAGATGTGTTATCTTTCTGGTTTGGATTTGTTTTTTTTAACTTATCATAATTAACTCAGGATCTGCATGTTTTAAGATATTGTAATTCTGAAAGAGTATCAGCAAATATAGTCAGGTTTTTTTGCTAAATTTGCAATTATGTATTATTGGAAACGTGGGTTCTGGTAAAAAAAAACAACAACCCACCAAAAAAAACAAACAAAAAAACCAACCAAAACCAAACAAGAGGTTTTTATTTATCACTTTAATTATTACTTCATTTTAAGAAATTACGTCTACTCCACTTATTAATGTAATCTGTATGTAAGTGGGGACTGAAGATTTTCTCTGCCTTCAGCTACATGCTGTGCATCTCAGATTTTGACTTACTTTTAGGAAATCCGCAGCTTATAAAGAACTGAGGGAATCACAATGCTTAGTGGGACACATCAAAAAAAGAAGTGAATTTGAGAGTGACGCTGCAGTCTTACTAACACAAAGGCAGCATTAGTTACTACTGAGAGATTTTTGTTTTAAAATCATTAATATTTAAATTTCTCAACTGGTTGCTTAAAAACCCCTTGGTGTGATGCAAAGATTAGAATGTAATTGTGATATCAGCCCGTCTTCTTAAGTTCCTGAAGCACAAATGATAAATACATCTCTACTGATAAAGGAATGCTTTGCTTGTATGCATGTGCTTTTCAACTTTGCCTAGCTGGCAGTCAAGAGAGAAGGAGTTTTAATTGTACGGTGGTTTTTTGCACTGCAATAAGAGCATAGACAGATAAAATATTTCCAGTATGATTTTTGAATTGGGCAACATGAGTCCTATTAACATTAACGGAGGTTGCACAACTGAATCTTAGTATATTAAGCAGATAATATTAATCCTTGCTGTTTCCTCAAAAACTTGAGCTTTCTACTGTAAATTAATACAATATTTTGAATTCAATTTAAACTAATTGAACTCTGAAGCCCTCCTGTGCTTTTTCATGAAAACACAGATCCGGGAGAAGCTAGCTTGTCAGCATGAACATATGGTTATCCAAATTTAGCCTATTTTATTGAAAAGGTGTCAAATTTGATACATTGAAACTGTCACACCATTGGAATAGCAGTTTACGCTTTGCAGCATTACAGGGTTTATAGTGATACGCTGTGCCAAAGAGCTATGCAGCACTGGATATTTGATTCCTCCCAGTATTGAAAAGCCTATGAATTTCTTGCCCATTTGTTTCAATGACCTTCTGCTTCAAATGAAAGAGAACAAAGGAATGATGCCAATAGCATGGTCAGGAGGTCTGGCTACACTAAGGTCCCTGACCATGCTGTCTCCTTAGCAAATGTGTGAGCTTCTAAAACACAAATATAAAAATGGAACTATGTTTAGACCATCAAACCTAGTAAAACAGGACTTTTGCTCAGAAACTTCCTACTATAAGACTATAAATTATACGACAGGGTCATGACAGCTACTGTAAGGCTGCTGTACTCCTGTGTGCAAATATTTAAATGTAACTAGCACCTGAGTGGCTGGTGGTTGAAGTGTCTGTCCTGAAGATATCTTATGGTTTGCATACCCTTTTTATGCAACTACCCACCACGAGGTAAAACTCTTTCTTCAAGCAATCACATTATCTCAAAATTTATCCTAGGACAGTGGATCATATTCTCACAAGAACTAAAAAACAAAACTGGATCCAGTCTGTTCAGCAGCATAAGCAAAACCATGGGAGAGAGAGAGAACAGGAAGAGCTGGCTTTGGCAGTTTTCTGCTGCTAAGGAGAGGTGGGGAAGGAAAGCTGTCATTGCTGCTTGTCCTTGCCATCACCCCTGTCCTCACCTCTCAGAGGCGGCTGTCACCTCGCATATGCAGCCATTTCCCAGACCCAGCAGCTGTGACGAGCTCTGTGGCTGTGCCTGCTGTTCCATCCTGCCTGCTGGTGCCTTTGTAGGGACTGCAGTGGGCCCAACAACTGAAAGACCTCGGCAGTTGGTAGTTCTTATTTGTCCAGGGATGGTTTCATTGTTCTTCAGCAAGACATCCAGCATTTTTCTTATGCAAGACAGTTACTTGTAATATCAGGCCCAAGGCAACTCTTGACAATACATGCATTGAATCCATAGGGAAAAAAAATGTTTTAATAAACACAAGAGTTATTTAATTAAATTAAGGCTGTAATTTTTCGGTTGCTAAGAGATATACACAATTTAATTCTTTATATTAGATAATTCATCCAGAAATGTTGAATCATTACAGAATTAATGCATATTTCAAATTGATTTCTACCTAAGAGAGGGTACTGCTGTCAGTGCCAATTAGAAATCCTTAGACTTACCTGAGAAAGAACATAAGAAAAAATCAGTCACATGCAAATCAGTGAAGAGTAAAAAAAAAAGGCAGCATTTTCTAAAAAGTTCCCTTTGATTTGAAATAAAACACTACACATAAAAAATTTCTTCCTTCTTTACTTCTGATAAGCATAATATGCAACTTTCCCCTTGCTAATTATTTTTAATTCTTTCTATAGCACCTTCTTTGGGCACTCAGCATACTCAGAGCTCCGGGGTAGTTCAACACTGCAGATGAGCATACTTAAATATACAAATATCCTGAAGTGAAAAAAGATAAAGTCAAAAAAATCTTCCAAATAAGAAATATATAGTTGATTGTACTCCCTAGCAATACTTTGAACCATTTTTAAAAACCGAATTTATCAAGAAAAGTTTTAAACAAGTGCCAGGAGAGACCAACAGAGTTTTTAAATGATTGGGGAAGCAAGACACTGACTAAAAATATTTAACTTATTGTTATGTGAATATATATTTTGCTGTATGCGACAGCCATGAGAGAGATGGGACTGCTGCAGCTCCATGCCTGAGGTTCAAAGAGTAGCAAGACTGAGCACGTATTCCCAGCAGGCACGCTCACACAGTGCACGCACACACCCGTCACACATACACATCAGTGACCACACAGATCAGACACAAAACATTCACAAGGACCTTATCCCGTTCCCCTCTCTGGCTGTGCAAGATGGAGGTGCACTGGTGGGAATACACAGATACACATGTACAGCGTGGATCTCTCCAGCAGCCAGGTTCCAGACACTTGGTCTGCCCAGCAACTGCCCCTGGATCCCAGTCTCCCCAGTTGCTGCTACCTGGACATACAAGCTCCTGAGGCTGGAGCCCCACTCCAGTTGCTAGTGCAGTCCCCACACTCACACAGATACACACATGTACATACACGCAAAGCTGGCCAGGACTCCCCTGGTCCCCAGTAGCCAACCACATAGGTTCCTGTCCTTAAAGACACACACACCCTGGCAGATCTTCCCTAGAGAGCCCTAGATCCCATGGTCGCACCAGCAGCAGGCTGGGACTCCCTAACCGCTCTGATAGCCAGCTCCTGGCATGATCTCAGCATTGGAGACACACACCATCCCACCCTTCCACCTCCAGCTCCTCAGCCACTCCACTCATTCCCCACCTGATCTGGCTTGATCTCTGCTTGTGCTCACACACCCACATGTGCTCCAGTCACTGGTAACCAGGCCTCTGAGCCCTGGTCCCAGTCCTGAGGCTGACACTGGGTCTCACTCACTTGGGTCTCTCTAGTCGTCACCACCATCCAGGTCCCCACCAACCCATGGGCTGATTCCAGTTGCTGGCACCTAGACCCTCACCCAAGCTTACTCAATAGAGAGTCCCTCACCCAGGAAAGAAGAATTTAATAAGAAGATAGGACAGACTGCACTGGTCATGTGCAGGGCATGGCCAGACAAGCATACCAACCAGTAATTTACACCTGACTTTGCCCCATTCTCTCTCCTTATCCTCACACTTGTTCCTCTTCATATCACCTAGATCCCTCCCTTCCCTCACCTCTGGTTTGACTCCTAAACATCCCATAATAAATCTTGCACAATCTCGAAAGGCACTTTCCCTGCATCCCTGCATTATGTGTCCTATATCCCTAGGCAACCTCCCCACCCCAGTCAGGGCAAAGCCCAGGTACTCTGGGCTTGGTTCATCATGACGGGCTTCAGACTCAGGCTCTGGTGCTGAGATTCTTCTGGGAGATGCCTGGATAGGGTATCCCCTCCTTTGAGCCCTTAATTTGGGTTTCCTCCTCACTTTTGTACCCTCCTGGGCATGTGGAGTCGGGCCTTTTATGGGCTGATGGCTCCTGTGCTGGGTGTGGCAGTAACTGTGTGGGGTATTATTTAGGTCCCCCATCTGCATTGTCTCTTTGTCTTCTTTGTTTGTTTGTGGTTTTTTTGTTTTGTTTGTGTGTATGTATGTGTGTATGTTAGTGCAGATAAACCTTGACCATATAAAATAATTCATTAGATAAAGATATGGCTTTTGGAAATTTTACTGTTCTCCTGTCAGAACTTAGAGTAGAAATGTATAAAAGAAAAACTTTAAAAAGTGCTTCAGCTGTGCTTGTGTGAGATTCTGCAACTTAATTCAAACTGCTGAAGAAGGCATTTTAACTAATGTGGTAAGCTTTGTAAAGAAGCTGAGCTGTGCAAATATGGAAGCATTTTTTGCTTATTTTGCAAGGATAGTCAATCACTTTTTGTCATTTCTTTCCTCAACTAGGTTTAAAGTATTTTGCAGTAACTTGAGTGCAAGTTGGCTTCACATTTGTTAAGCAATTCAGTCTGGATGGGTCTCCTGTAAGGAACAGCAACTGAGAGCTGAGGCTGGTGACTTAAACTATGGTTCTTCTGCAATACCTGTCAGCACCCTTAGGTCTGATTCCTAGCAAAGCAGCTTCTGTCCTTCAATGGCATGTGCTAAATTGCTTTCCTGGATTGAGATGTTAAAGTCTCTGGCCAAACCAACAGAAAGAATGTCATGGCTTCTGTAAGAGCAGGAGAGTTTCTGAGCATTTAGAGTCATTTCCATCTACAGTTTTCATCTTAAAGATGAAGAAAATTACCCTTTTATCTATAGTGTAGTTTCCATGATCTTATTCTTATTGACAGCTGTGTAATTGACAGTACATAGTGGAAACTTAAAAACTTGAACATTTTTACCATCTCAGATTTACACCATCTTCAAAACATGAAGGCGTAGGTAGGACTGTCTTGTTCCTTTTGCTCCGGTTTCATTCATTTTATTAATCTGGTTAGTTCAAATGATAGACTGTATCTCAGCCCTTACTCTTGTAACTCAGTCCCTATTCTTCAGCTTGATGGCTGTTGACAGGCACGGAAGAAAGTATTTCAGAGCACATAAAATGCCTTTCATAAATGTTTTGGTAGAATCCCAGCAATTGTCTACTTGAATAATTTTTGACTATTTTATTACAGACGGTAGGTTTGTGAAACCGCAGCTCACTGCCTGCCCCCTTACGAAGTGCAATAAATGCAGCATGGCATAGAAAAAACAGAGGGACAGGCACATCCGAATGAAAAAGAATGTGTGGAAATGTTTGCAGTTTTGGTTCTCCATTGTGGTATGGACACCTTTCACCAGCATACGAAGGGAATAACTCCATGGAGATTTGTAGACTGTGCACTCACATTTTCACCATGTTAAGTGAGAACAGAGTCTGGCCCTGTTTTTACAACAAAGCAATGTCATAAAACTATAATTTAGGTCACAATTATTCTGTTGTACATTAGTTGCAGTTTTATGTCAATATGAACTGTATAACACTTCGCAATTAATACGGCAGCTGTCTTTTTTATTTTGGTGTCAGTTTTTGGTCAGCTTGCTTGTTTCCCATTAAACACATATGAGTTGAAAGGTTTACATATTTTGTGAAGATCTGAGTTGTATTGACTCCCTCTGTGTTTAAGCTGCCCTTTCAATCCTTAGAGAAGGAAACATAATGAAACATCCTGTTTATTGCAGAAACATCTTGGGCCTTCCCTTCCATGTGGCTCATTCTTTGATAGCTGCTTAGCCATGGGTTCAATTTGACTTCACTTAAGTGACTTTAAAAGCTAATGACAGAAACACTTGTTAAGAAAAGTGAGTGGCTCAGCTCTGTGGCACAGCAGAACTTCTTGTTATCATAGTGAAAGAAAATTCAGTCACCTTTATTTGAGGGTTATATTGTGCGACCACTTGTGTTAAATTTAGCAGTTATTCTTATTTACAGCTCCTGACCTGACTGCATTCTGAGGAAATGCATACATCTCTCTAAGCCATCTCCTCCTTATACTCCTTGCTGTCACTTGCTCCCTATGAGGAGTATTTCCACGCTACAGTTGCACAGCTGTGCTCAGACACTGTTATGAGCCTGGTTGTGGAGTCAGGGCACTCGCAGCGCTCTTTTAATGTCTGCTGAGTGCCATCCTCCTGGGGCTCAACAGCCTCCATGTAAACAAGCCTGGTTTTATTATACTCTACTGTGGGCAATGTAGGGACTTTATCCTCAGTGATCTGTAGGTTTTCCAGCAACCTTTGGATTTTGGTGAAGCTACACTGTCACAAAAAGGGAAATGGTGAAGCAAAGCCCTTCCCCCCCCCGTTATTAAGAGCCAGTGATAGACCAATAGGTCTCAACTGAAGTTTTATGAAAAATGTATTTCATGTTATTTTATAATGGAAGATAAAATAACAATAAGCTCAAATATGAATGTTCCTTTATTGAAGGAACATTTAATTGTTTCTGTAAGGTTTATTATCTTTATTTCCTTCCTTGAATGTGTGGGACTGTAGTTGCTTGTTTTTTAAACACAGTTTTTTTCATAGACTATTTTTTGATAGCTTTTGTACATGTAGCAATCTGTGGATAACAGATTGGGAAAGAAACAAAAAAAAAGGCAATAATAACTTACAGAACATCAATAAAATCATTAGGAGAGTCTAGAATAAAGCTTACAGGAAAACACAAGGCCTAGCAAGCAACTTAAAAGGTCAGTATCTCACTCTGTGATTTCTGATGTCTGCTCTTAAGAGTGAGTGAGTCTTTCTTAATAATTAAGAGCTAGTCAAGCATCTATTCAAATCTGTTAGCTGATGTATTACACAGATCACATATCACATATTCAGTCACATAGATCTAGGTCATTAAGTAACTCAGCTTTGTCAGATTCATTATTGTTCACCTCATACATGAGCTTCGCTACTGAATCACATGAGTTTATTTCACAGTCTTCTTCTACCTGACATCTCTGTAACAAAACATAATGACCAAAATACTACTCCTAGGGTTTCTGAGCAGCTGAAAGCTATTTGAGAAAGATTTTTAGCTAATTGTTCCAAAAGGCTTTCTAATACTGTTTACAAGGTTAAGCTCTTTTATTAAAAACTGTTGCTCCGAATTAATTTATTCAAGTTAAGAGATTCTAATTAAATGGATTTCACACATACTTCCTCCACCTTCTGTCTTAAAGTCCTGCAGAAAAAGGAATAAACTGAAAGCAAAATAGGGGCAGTTCTTTCACCTTTGAGCTCCATCCTTTTTGCCTACAGGGGTGTTTATGACTCTGCAGATACCCTGGAAGAATAAAGCAAGATCTAAGAGTGAATTAAGCCTGTACATCTGCAAAAGGGCAAGGCAGAAAGACAGGGAACACTTCTTGTGCAGGATTAGCCACAGTGGAGGATTGTCAGCTCATCTCGGGTCAGGGACAGCTCACAGTTCAAAACCCGACAGCCACCTGGAGGTCCTGCTGTCCACACGTAGAAGGTTAGCAGAAACTTTGGATTGGGAAGGGTGATGTTAAATTCCCTGAAAAGAATGTGACATCATTTATGTTCTTCCTGCCTGATGAAATCAGTGAAATTTTCTATGACCCTTCTGTATGGAGCCAGCACTTGTGGCTGTTGAAGGTGTAATGATTTAGGAACCAGAGCTCAGCCAGAAGTATGCCAGTTTGTGTCTGAATTGTCTGACCACTGTCTAAAACCCAGGGAAAGAAGAAACATTCAGAATTTCAGATCATAAATTGGCTCTAATCCTTTAAATCCAGTCTGAGGATGCTTATAAGATAATAATGTGTAATTCATCAGCTCTCCTGAACAAAAACAAATGAATAGAAGTGAATTTCATTATGCAAAAATCTCGAAGGTGAAAGAACTAGGGACTCCAAAAATATTCTCCATATGTAGTGCTGTGACACGTGATGAGAGCTTGATATCAGGGGGAAAAGTGAGACATGCATCTAATTGCAGCCTTCTAGCTTCTGAAAAATGATTTGGGTGGATTACCATTTACCAACTTTGCAGGTCCACTCTTTCAAATCACCAAATACAGTTTTGATCTTAGGGAATGAATTGTAATCTTGAACTTGCTATCTTTATTTCCATAAAAAAAAGGATATGCATATGAACTTGTACTCATTTCTCCTGAAAACGGCAATCAATTTTTTTTTAAATAAGTGGAAAAATCAGTTTTCATTTTTTCACAGTGACTGTTCATTCAACTGAATATAGAGTCTTTCCTTACTAGTTTTTTCTATTTTTGGGGGATGCAAATTCCAGGTACTTTTCCCACATTTGTTTGAAAGAAATTTAAGACATGGTTCACTGGTACACAACTGTCTTCAGCCTAGGTCATTCCACGAACCAGTTTGCTTAATTTATCAGTTTGCCTTTAGAAAATGAAAACCTTGTACCTGATCTGTTTTTATTTATTCTTCTGCATAACTGAAAGAGACTGTTGAATGGTACCTTGGTGCAAGGTTAATTTCAATGACCAGCTCTGCTACTATGTCTTGAAACTTAGCAAAGACAGTGTCAAATAATTACCACTTTTTTGCCACTTTCTTGATTATTTAGTGGATATCACATACAAACACAGCTATATGATTAACACTGCTGCATTTCCATGCTTTACCTGTGAAGAAAATGTTTCTGGCTTTTCTATGTGATACAAGTATGTAAATTCATAGGAGTTATCCTGACAGAGTATCTTCTAGTAATATTTGCTAATCCTAACAATTAGATTTGTTCTGTATAATCATCCTTATTTGTTTACATGCTACTTTTACCTTTGCTGTGGTTTCTCAACCAATACATGCCATTTAATACTGCTGTTCAAGTAATTTTAAACTGTCTGGTTTTTGTGGGTTTTTGGTTTGTTGGGTTTTTTTTCTGACTACTAAGTGTGTCTGCTTGTGAAAGAAACGTGAATGGTATTAAAACTTTGCAGGTCTTTCAAATGAGGTGCTCTTGCTTATAATAAATAACCATGGGATACTATGAAGCTAGACTTTGGTGAAAGCTGCAGATTAATTCACAAAGATTAACAGCTCTATCACATCAGTATCTAAGGCCAAACCAGGAAAAAATCCTGTGGAACTCTTACTTCTTGAGCTGACTGGGGATAATAATCCTCTTTACCAAAAAACTTCTATGAATGTTATTTATAACTTGTTTGACAAAGAGCTAACCTGCTTATATAAATACCTGTTTTGTTCTGTCATTATTTGCAATAAAGGAGGGCAGAAACCAGTGAAGGGAAGAATGGGCAAAGCAGACGACGAAGTAACAGTTTTAACAATAACTTGTTCTTTGGAAAAACCTTTGAATATTGGAACAGTTCAGAGCAAAAGGTAAAAGTTTCGTTTGTTTGAATTTTGACTTGTGTCAGAGAAGAACTGTTGTTGGACCTACATTGCAGGAAAAAATACGATGTAGAATATTGATGCATGTCAATAACATTAACATAAAGTTAATTCTTATTTGCTAATCAAATCATATGAAGATAAAATCAGAAAAATAGAAGACAATGCTTTAACATGTATTTAAATTATTTATCATATTAAATATAGCAATCATTCATATCTGGTTATTCTGTGAACGTGTACACCTGTACAAACGTAATCACTTCCTGTTGGTTATGTGTGTGCATCTTAGAGTAGAATTTAGTCCAGTGACTTTATCTGCTGTCACATAAAGTAACCAGAGTACTTTGACAGGAAAATCCACAGGGAGAAAAACGCATAGATCTGTATGAATTAATTTGATTTAAGTACTACAGGATGGGATTTAGTGATTAAACATACTGTTCTCTGGAAAAAAACAGGTACCAGATGGTATGCATAGCAAAATATGTTTGCTCTATACCTGTGGGTTTTGAAGTAAAATACAACCTTCCTAACATCTGGCATACCACCCCAGGACATCTGAAAGTGCACCAAGTGGACAGATATCATCAGATTACAGAAGGGTATCTTGAGTAGATTTAATCTGAATTTTATATAGAAAGAGGCATTAAATAGTTAGGAACATCAGTGGCATACCAAAAAAATATCACTTCCATGCAGCATTTTATATCTAATTTGTAGATTGCTGGCTGTGCAATACCAGCTTTCTTAGAATAGCTACAAATGTCATATATAATTTATTCTGTAGTTTCCATTGCTAGACAGAAAAAAGTACACTGAGGGTTATCTAAAAATGTGTTGACATGCTGGCTTATATATAAATAATAAATATTTTTCTGCTATCTCCTAAGGGAGCTGTCAGAGAAGAAACCCAACAACCTACAGTATCTTTTATTTTTCAGTAGAGTTGGCATATACAGCATTATTGTTCCAGTCCAACACAGGATCTGCATAAGCCTATATGCATCACTAATTCAATAGAGTTATCTTATGAAACTGTATGTGCACGTAAAGTTGTGTTTGAATTACTGGGGAGGTTATGTTTACAGTGCACAATGAAGTAGTAGGGAATACTGTAGTGACTGTAAGTCTAACTTTCTTCTTGTCTGCTCAGGGTTTTTAACATGGGTAGCCTTCACCTTAAATCTCAATTTAGCTCAGGTGTCTCCTCAGAACTCTTCAGAGTGTGAATCTTTTGTTTCCAAACTGGTCAATTCCACAGGACATTGCGAGCCTGCTTTAAAGTTCCTAGAATTTCCAAATTCTATGGCATATAGAATGACATGGTTGTAATCATGTGATCATATGAGTTGACATTTTTCATTTCTAACAGCTGCCCGAAATACATAATTTGCTTTTTTGCCATTAAATTGGTAAAGCATTACTTCTGAATAAAGAAAAAATATATTCAGAAACAACACACTTTTCTTCTGTTGTACCTGAGATGGTGTATTGGATTGCCTGGTTAAACAGTCTGTAGCCAGAAGTGTGAGAGGAGTAAGCAGGCTGATACCCACATGGGATTGACTTTGACTTCTCATTTCAAATGAAGCCGAGGAGCCTGAAGATAAGGCTTTGGGGACAGAAGGCAGCAGTAGTTCTGGTGGCATGCTGAACAGCCTGGAGCAACTGGTAGAATCTCTTCATGCAACTGGTGTTTAGCATGTGTTCCTACCACCATTCAGATGGTTTGTGCTCTGGTGGCAGGTTGTAGTTTGAAGACTCACAGAAGGGCCTGACAGGGCCTGACAGAGCTATTTGGCCAGTATAGCTGCTGCACTTATCGTACAAAAGCATCATAGGTGTTCTAATGAAAACTGACTGAGGTAATGTCATGTTTTCAAGCATTGAAAACAATGTGGGAAAATTCTGAAGGAAAATCACCAGACTATGTATATCTCAAGTTGATCAAATACTTAAATGACAGCCTGAATACAAACACTTTCCTAAAAGTGTATGGTTAAATACTTAGTCATACTGCAGCCTATGAATTTGGATATTTATGTAGCCAGTTTTATAAAGCTTAATAGGAACTAAAGGCTACAGTATGTTCTGTTTTACATTTTGGTTCAATGGGAACAGAGGGAGTGACGTGAGCATTTTGTGTCCACTGCAGCTGGGCGAATAGGCATTGTCAGCTGCAGCACACTGTCAATCTGAAAACCTGCCATTCTGCTGAGAAAAAGCCTATGGTTGGTCTAACCTTGCAGTTTCTTGGGGGCAGCTGGACTTGCGGGACAGAGCGCCAGCTTGCTGAATCATGTAAGTTAGTTCTCTGTGAGCCACTTCAAAGGCTCTTGTCTAAAACATTGCTTATTCAAGCAAGTTATGTAAACAAATAACAAAAATAGGGACGGGTGGATGAGGGCGTGGGCAGGTCAGTAGCCTGAGTTGTTCTGCTTTCTTGACAGGCAGTAAAAGCCCAGTGGTACACAGAGAGGCAGTCTGACACTGTTTTCCTCTTTGGAGCCGCCTATCTTCCTCCTGTCTCAGGGAGAGATTGCTGCTTGCCTAGCCAAGTGAGGTGCTTTTTTGTGATGGTCTAAACTGGACCCTCTGAAGTAGTACTCTGAGCCTAGCCAGAGCAAAGTACTAGTGTCTTGCACCTCTCCCATGTATTTCTGCTTCTATTTTAAAAGTATGAGAGGTACTAAGCTCATCTGACATTACAAGCTGTCCTGTCTCTGAACTGTGGCAGAGACTTATGACCTTGAGGGTATATAACAGACCTGGTCTGATGATCACATGTGATTGAAGGAGGGCAACTGAAGAGGTAACAGCAGTCTCAGCTGAAAAATATCCACCTTTCAAGCAGGAAAATGTCTCTCTGGGGTGGAAATGTTAATTTAAATTCCGTTCATTGCACTTGTGAGACTATAGACTGGGATTCATAGCATCTGTGTTATATTGTTATCTGGAAAAAAATACTATGAGGGTGGTATCATAAAAGATTGATTGTTATCTTCAACTTGCCTACATAAGGATGCCAGAAAAGGTGAAATGCAGTGGTGAAAAAAAAATCCTAGCCTAGTTGTTGAGGACGATTGAATCTCTGTCCTTGCACTTTATCTCAGTGTAAATAACAAGGATGCCATAATTAACTATTGAGCTAATGTGATCATAGTAGGCCAAAGAATGAAGGTATGACAAGCTTATTTCACAGGTTAAGCTTTTGACATCTCCTGTTATTAAAAAAGAGAAACTCTCAATTGTGATTTTGACCCATTCTTCTGGACAGAAATAAACTGGCATGCCTGTGAATTGTTAATAATTTATGACACAAATGCATATTTACAGGGAAATTCTCACCTCATCCATTGTCTAAAAGGTGCAAAAATATCCCCAAATAAGAGTACACTAATGTAGGTCTGGGGAAATTCTTCTTCTTTGTAATGAAAATAGCAAGGTCAAGTGCAGAGGTATGTGTTTTGTGGTCCTTATAAGGAGTACCCACTCAGCCTATTTTAAGACTTTTCTTTCTAATGAGTTGGATTGAAGGATAAATTCTACCACAAGTATCGTACTCAAACTACACAATGACAAACACCACAAAAAGAGGTTATAGTGGAAGTAGAACTGGAATAACACTTGACAATTAATGGTCTCATGTATGAAGAAGGACCTTATCAATTAAATAGCTCTGTTTGAATTGAAGATGCAGAAGAGTATCTGTACTTTTCTGGGTTTATCAAATTTCCTTCTGTAATCCTGAAAGCTCAGTTGAAAATAATTACTTGTCTTTTATTCCAGTTATTCTGCCCATGGGAGAAAAAAAGCCATATACTAAAGTTTGAAGAGCTCTTCTGAACTCTAATGCAAGCAAATGCATGCATTTTCATTCTCTCCATGCTTCACTATGTCCCTTTGTGGAAGGAAGTACGGGTTCTCTTGGATTTTTTCCAAATGTCTTTTTCTTTAATTGTGGGCAATTGAAATATATCAGAATATAGACTTCAATACCTTTAAATTAATCTGAAACCTTATTTAGCATAGAATATTTTTTCCTCATTTCTTCCTTATATTTCCTTATAATTTCCTTATTTTCCTAATTGTTTTTCTTCTTTCTCCATTCTATTGCCTGTAGTCAATAAGGAGCCCTTGAAATGTCTTTTTCTTTAATTGTGGGCAATTGAAATATATCAGAATATAGACTTCAATACCTTTAAATTAATCTGAAACCTTATTTAGCATAGAATATTTTTTCCTCATTTCTTCCTTATATTTCCTTATAATTTCCTTATTTTCCTAATTGTTTTTCTTCTTTCTCCATTCTATTGCCTGTAGTCAATAAGGAGCCCTTGAATCACTGAATTCTTCTGTCTTGATAACACATCCGTGAATCTATTTCTCCTCCCACAACTACCCAAAGTTGGAGTTATGAAGTACTTCAACTGAAGACATTCCTGTGATCTCAGGAGAACATGAACTATGTTGAGAACTGGAGAAAATATTTTCTGTGCAAGGAATTTCTTTTTCAGTGTAGCAGTAGTCAGATATCTGAAACATGGAAGGTTCAAATAACTTAAAACATTTTTAATTTATATGCTTCTGTATAGAACAGTGTAGAAGAGGCTGAGGTGCTTTCCCAGACCATATGTAAAATATAAGATTTCAAAGTAATAAATCTGTCAGCATTCTGAATCTAGACTAAAACCAAGAAAAACAAGCTGTTATAAGAATCCAAATCTTCAAGAAATCAGTGGCTTCCAGAGGTTTGAAGGAGGATATGTGTATGTTAAAAACTAACCCAGAAAGAAAATTACTACTAGTGATGCTCACTGAGATAAGAAGAAATTCCAAACAATGAAAATCAGGTTTCAATTCTGATTTCATGAAAGATCGGAGGTAAGAGACATTGGATTGCATCCCAGCAGCAGGCACACTGGGAGGCTCAGCTTAGAATAACTAATACAAAAAGCAAGGAAAAGAGGATAGAAAACGGGTGTTTCTACATGTGAGCCACATTAACAGCTTGTGTAAAAATCATATAGTCAAAATCTGCTTAATCTGTTAGTAGTCAAAACACGAAGAAACGGAATGCTGATGAAATACAAGAGTCTTTAGATAGAGATGTTTTCATTCTTCCTTTCCATAATATTTTAGAGGAAGGAAAGAGCAAAAGATATATTTTTAATATATTTGTTGTGTTTGTTATGGTTTAATATTTCTGTTTCAATATTTAACACTGGGAAATAACAGGACAGGCTAAACTGAATACAGCAATTTAATCAAAAAGCAAAAGGGCAAGGAATACATAAAATCCAGGCTCAGCATAATGGATAGTCCAAGGCCAAAAAGAGGATGGTATAAGCTTCTTAAAATCCCTGGATTAAAAAATAAACTTTTTTTTTTCTCCTTTAAAAAAATGCTGATTCACAAAAGCAAGAGCATATTAAATCTCTTCCATAGTTTAAAAATATCTTATGTTCTATTTGAAAATTTCAACTAACTCTTAGAACCTCTTTATAAACCATCCTGACTGAAACAGATGGATGTGTAATTCAAATAATGAGCTGGATCCTCTCCCTGTAGCAGTCAATTATTCAGTTTTTTTTCAGTATAGTATTCAAGAGACTAAGATCTTTCTCTATATATAGATCACCTGAAATGACCTTGTTTATGGAACAGTAGGATATGTATCTTGCTGCATTTTTAAAAGCACAAATTGATAGTTTAAGAGCTATGGTATCTGACTATTTTCACTTAAATTGTTCCCAGTACTTATCACTCTGATCTCTTAATGTGATGCATTCTCTAGGTAAACTGTCCAGAGACATCTAATGTCTGAACATGAACACCATGCAAAGAATCCAAGTAGCATTGTATTTTGCTCAGGAAATAATGACAGAGAGGGAATGCAAGTTCACTTCATTAACAATAAATGACAATCTCTAAATGGTGAGAACTCATGGCCGTGATTTAATTTGCATCTAGCACTGAATATGAATTCATCTAAGGACCTGTCAAGTGGTGTGTGTATGGTGTTCATCAAAGGTATTACAGAGGACCTTCCCTTCTTCTTTGCTTGTCAACACACACTGACATATATTTGAGACAGGACCAGGGACTAGCGAAAGAACCTTTGCTTGTAAAAGCATTTGACTGAGTGCCATGGAAATTTCCCTGGGTCCATAGTAAGGTATCAATGACAAAACTCTAGTGAACTGTACTGTAGGATTTGAATACCTCGTTAACAAGCGAAGCAAACTTGCTAACATGGGATAGGGGCCTCAGCGCTGTTCATAGACATTAGGCTCACCAGGAATCATCAAGAAAAAAAAGACATGCTGCTTTCCTTTGGCTTACAAAGCTCTGTCAAGAGTGCAATTTATGTCGTTTGTGGAGTAAACCCTAGAAAACCTCATAAGGCTGCACAGTGGGCTGGATCTACTTTCAATCAATTTCACATTGTGTGTCTAGAGTAAGACCTGACATATCTCAGACAGGACATCAAGAAATGGGGTGCTTACTCATGGAAGAAGTGTGTTAGGAAAACAGAATATTCATTCATCAGCTGAATTTCTTTCCCTTGATCCTCCCCCTGCCTGGGCAAGGGTAGATTCATATCCCAGAACTGTACTGCACTAGAAAGGCTATCCATTATGAGTACCAAATTTGACATACATAAAGAAAAGTCACTCGAAGGAGATCCCTTCAACCCTCCCTAGTCCACAGTCTCTGTTCTGGAGATGAACAAGAAGTTTAATGTAGGAGAAAACAGGGAACTTGGTGGGGGGACACGACTTTAAAAAGAGAGCATAAAAAAAAGAAAAATCAGAACTTGGAACATCTAATCAGGAATTCTTGCTCCTGTTACACTTGTGACAATTTTGACATATTTGTTCTGAAGTACAGATTAACTAAACACTAATTGCTCTTAGATAGCATTTATGAAACCAATTGGAAAAAGAAACTTTTAAATGTAATGTCCAAGTTGTTTTGCAATGAATGATATGGACTATAATGATTTGTTTCTATTCTATTCTTTTTCTGACAACCTATTTACTTTTCCTAGAGAAGACAGAGAATTATATGTTAACAAGAAGATTATTTCTATCGGAAGGGGAAAGTTACCTAGTAGGGACGTGAAATAGAGTCTGAGTGATTCTGTGTTATAGATGCCCATTTACACAGAAATTGTGTGCCTAGAATAACTTTAACTTTGTTCAGTGGCTGTGAAGCTGAAGCTGATTAAATGAGAAGTGACAAAAGTTCTATTTTTTTTAATCAACATCTTCCTTGCAAATAGTATAGTGTTGCAAGAGGTGCAAAAAGTACATCTGCTCACCATTTCATCTCTCATTAAGCCTGCTTTCCATTAGATCCAACATCCACGCTAAGGGCCTGTGTTTCTCATATGCTGATAGTGATGCTTTCAGGTTTCTTTCAGTTTGGATGTGGTGTGGCCTCTCCCACAGTCAATGATATGAAACTTCAAGATGTGCCACCCTTCTTTTGCAGTTGTACCACATAAATAGAAAAACAAACATGGATGTATGCCTTATTATTACAGTCTTTTGCCTAACAATAGATTTTTCCTTAGCAGTAGGTAAAGCAAGAGTTTCATTTTCATTGTCATTGCTCATGCTCGTTTACGTAAAGTGGTATAACTGAGTTCTGCTGGGGACTGGGCTATCTAAATGTTCTTGCTATGTTGTCTTCATGACACTCAACTGCAACATGCGAGTACCCATCTTGGTAGCCTAGGCTGTAAGGCTCTAATGATCAACCTGTTGCAAAAAAATATAATAATTACCAGTATAAGCAGAGATAATTAAATCCATGTAGAAAATATATTATTTGAGCCTTTTTTCTCATGTTAGTATATATTTTGGAAAACTAGAAACAAAAATCCTTTAGTAATAATTTTTTTCTTGTGTAGATTTCTAAGCTTGTCAGAAGAAGTAGTGAATGCATCCTAATTCCACTATTGCCTTTCTTTGCAAAGGGAGCCAAGTCATCCCTTTTAAATTTAGGGCACTGTCACAAGGTAAAAGGAAGTTCTGCTACTGAGTTCAGTGAGGGCAGTCATAAAACATAGGTTATTGCTTTCTATTTATTCTTTGTTGTTCCATACCTGTGCATTTTTCTGGAATTTGCTGGAAATAGGTTGGAGTCTTTGGATTGCATTTCATGCTTTACAGTCACCATATCCTTGACTGACCTGTTCTGTTCACAGCACTTGAATTTCCTTTTCAAAGCAATTGACTCTCAAATTCTGCCTTCCATCTGGTTTTATAGCTGCAAATGTCTTTTGGGCATCCTTTAAGAAGCTGCTGATTTAGTTTTTCCCATATTGTTCCTCTCTATCATAGTTAAGATTTCTGTGCATGCAGGAGAGTATGCTCTCAACAACTCTTTGCCTTCCATGCTCAGGTTATTGTGCTGTTCTCACTTCAAAGTTACCACAGCTGGATTCTAGATTTAAAGTGGAATATTATAAACATTTGAAAATGTTCTGTTTTCTTTTTTTTTCCAACACTTTTTCATGTCTTGAAAATTTGATTCTCAGAATGGTGTTTTCTCTATTCTGAAATAAAGTACTTCTGAAAGTAAGAAAAAACTGTTATTGAAAGTATGTTTCCTCAAGTTGTGAGCGCTATTGAAAATGGAAATATTCACCCAGTTCAGTCAGCAAGAACTTAAGAAGAGTAAGTGCAATAATAAAGAAAATAATAAAGGAAACACTAACAGGACATAATTAAAGGAAAATATTTTAAAAATATTTTTCTTTAATTTAAACTTGTTGTTTATTAATATTGACTACATATCAAAGGGAATTAAAAGAGCAACATATTTAAATGAATCACAAGAAGTAATTGTATGTTTCTCCATATTATTATAGATCTTTTTGCTAAGAAACATTTTTATAACCTAAGCGAAACAACTTTGTTTGACAGATATGTTGAAGCAAAGTTGTTTGTGACTTTGAATACAAAAATCTGGACATAACCTCTGGTTCAGAGTGTCTTTAAACCGTGGACTGCTGGAAGTTGAGATGACACACTGGGGAAGTGTAGCGTTTGTATTCATGCCCTGTGCATTTTGTAAAGGTCCTGTGTTTAGGTTGACAAAGTTCTATTTGTGAGAGTACAACTGTATTTATTCTATTAATAATTATCTTTTACATATATCTGTATGTATGTATCTTAAACCTGGTTCCAATAAAATATTTTGTGATACAAAACAATGTCAAGAATAATTTCCTACAATTTATGCTCTCTTCACTCCTGTCATAGCCTTTATCCAAAACTCAGTCTCCTATGCTATAAACTACATGAAACATGACAAGACTTGCACTTCTCTCTTTAAGTATCTCCAGCTCCTTGGCACAAAAGTAATCTTTATGCCACACTAATTAAACATCTTTCAGACTACTCTTCATGCTTCCCTCATGTTTCAGCTTTTTCTTCCTCCAATTTCTATGTCTTCTCCTCATTCTTCGAAGTCCTATACTTTCCTGGCTTCAGTCTCTTTCATCAGCAGCTGTTTGGATTCTGTCTCTTTTTACAGTAATTTCTACTACTGTCTCCACTCCATATGGTGCTCTGCTCCTAGAAATTACCTTTGAGCCTGAGTACACTATTCAGTTACTTACATCTGCCACATCATTGCCTTATCTTTTATCAATTTTTTTATTAAAGTATATTTCTGCTGTCTTTTGAGAAAAAAAGGAGAAAGATCATAGAATCATAGAATGGTTTGAGTTGGAAGGGACCTCAAAGATCACTTAGTTCCAGCCCCCCTTGCCATGGGCCTGTCAAGGTCTCTATGGATGGCATCTCTCCCCTCCAGCATGTCAACCACACCACACATAGAAGCACAGAATGGTAGGGGTTCGAGGGGACCTCTGAAGAGCATCTCGTCCAACCCCCCTGCTAGAGCAGGATCACCCAGAGAAGGTCACATAGGAACACGTCCAGGTGGGTTTTGTATGTCTCCAGAGAAGGAGACTCCACAACCTCTCTGGGCAGCCTGGTCCACTGCTCTGTTACTCCCACAATAAAGAAATTTTTCCTTATGTGAGCCTAATGTGTATGACCTTTGGCCCTTGTCCTGTCACTGGGCACAACCAAGCAGAGTCTGGTCCCATCCTCCTGACACTGGCTCTTTATAGATTTATAAGCATTAATGAGATCCCCCCTCAGTCTCCTCCAGGCTAAACAGACCCAGCTGTCTCAGCCTTTCCTCGTATGGGAGATGCTTCAGTCCTCTAATCATATTGATGGCTCTACGTTGGATTTTCTCCAGTGGTTCCTTGTCCTTCTTGAACTGGGGAGCCCAGAATTGGATGCAGTATTGCAGACGTGGCCTCACCAGGGCAGAGTAGAGGGGGAGGAGAACCTCCCTTCATCTACTGGCCACACTCTTCTTAACGCACCCCAGGATGCCATTGGCTTTCTTGGGTGCGAGGGCAACATAAGACATAAGACAACAGGCTTATGTACTCAAGCTGTCTGTTTGTCTATTAGGGTATGTTTCTCACTTAACAGGTTTTGAACCTTACAGTGATTTCAAATAAGTCTGAGGGATAAGCAAGAAAATAAAGTGGAGGATGACCATCTAAAAACTCTCACTGATTCTGAACTCAACTGCCTTACTTTCTATTTAAGAATAACTCTGTGGTCAATCAGTGCAAAAGTAGCTGCTAACAAGCCACAGCTCATGTTATCTCTCTGCTAGTGGAGGTTTCAAATGGGAGACAGAAAGAGCTGTAATTATTATAATGAGGTAAGCAGCAGGGAAAGAGATTGGGATAAAGGTTACAAATCTACAGGAAACCGTGCTTTTGCAGTTCTGCTTCTCCTGGAGCAAATTGTAGTCCTGCTTTTTAGGTTCTTTTCATTCATAAATGGATTACTTCTGTGAATTGCTTCTATCACAGTTTCTTTTACAATTTTAGGTGTCAGGTTTTTAGGTATCAGTTTCTATTTCACTCATCAGAATTTTTATGTAGACATTTTTCTTCTGACTGATAGCTTTAATATATCTGCAGCTACAAATAGTGAAAACATTCTTGTGATACCATGGCAAAACAATCAGTGCAATCCTGACTGCATGCAGCTGCTGTCATGATTCTTAGCTGTAAACAAATGACACTGTTTCTTGAGAACACAAGATGGTGTCTTAAGCTTTTTTTATTTATTGCTTTAAAGTGAGTATTTAAGAAACATCAAGAAGTTTTGCAGTGTAAAGTGGACACACTGCAGATAATGCAATAAATGAATGAAAATGCAAATAGCTGAAATAAAGGCAGAGTTCAATCCAATTTTTTGAAATAGCAAGAAGAACTAATTGCTTTAAATTCACTCAGCAGGATATTTCCTCAAAGTGGAGACAAACTCAGAGAGAAGAGAAATGCAAAAAGGATCAGTGGAGCAAATATTGCAGAATATACAAGAAAAATAATAGCTGCAATGTGCAATGTACATTTCTATTATTAATTATTAGTTATTTCAATAATGTAACTACAAGGGCTCCTTGCCATGAGCGGGACCTAAGGTTTTCCATCATATTGAATCACAGGACAAGACGACTGCCACTATCTCAACCCCTTTCACTGATTTCAGCTGAAGACAAAAATATAACAGGGGTGGCGAGAGTTTTCTAGGCTAAAAAAAACCAAACCAAAACAAAAATAACAAAAAGCAGCACGGACTGAATAATGAATGACTCTATGCAAACAAGCACCAGAGTGCTCATTCATTCTGCAGTGCTGCCTCCTTTGACCACCACCCCTGGCCAGAGGGGTGAAACTACAGAACTGGGATGTCTTTTCTGGTTTGATATTTTAAGTCATCTGTGTATTAATTTTATGATGGAGGATAAAGATAATTGCAGAGGGCAACAGTGATTTCGAGAGGATGCAGGGCTACTTATTTACTGTTTCTTCACTACATACAGAGGAAATCATACAGTCATTCCCTTTGGCTTAGAACAAGGGAAAAAGACTGTCAAATGCACAAGTATTTTCAAATATTGTCTGCCATCAGCTGTAGGAAGGGTGATTTCAGTCTCAGGACACATTTTTTTAAACTATTTTAGATGCTTTCAGAGAGGCCTAGGAACTCAGACCTTTTTCAGGATTAGGTTGAAGACCTGGATATCTGAGTAGAAAGCAAAGTATGGCTTTGAGTCATGATAGGTATACATTATATATCTTAGTTTGTTCTGAGTGCATTTCTATAGGTAACTAATAGCACTATGGAAAAATACTAGACTAAGCCAAAATAATTCCACTTTCAGATATTATGTTTTGCATTGGTTGTAGTTAGCAAATTTATTTTCAGAAATATAGAACCATAAAACCCTAGCTAATTTTAGCTGTCAGAAAGGCTGCTAGGAGTCACAGTTACGGTGGGAGCACATTGTGGTCATTGCCATTCATCGTCCAACTGGATCTTGGAGAGAAAGGAAAAACTTGAATGTGTAGTCATGTACTGCTGAGCAGACATTCAGCTTAGTAGCTGTTCAATAAATGTCTGAAAAGCAAATTGTTTTTATAAAGAGGATTTAAACACATATAACAGTTTCTGAGATGAGTAGCAAATACACCTCTCTCCATCTGCTCTGAAGGAATAGTGGAATGGTTGGCATGTCATTTTCTGTGCACTTTGCCACACAGACCCACAGGAGCAGCTGAAAGCTGCAAATCTTGGCTCTGCTAAGCAATCCACTGGAATTCATGCAGAGTTGTGGAATGCTTTTTTTTTTTAGCTGCCCCAGGCAGCTCAGCCTGGTGTATTGATAGCAGGTGGATAAATCATTTATCTTTTCTCATCTCTAAACATGAGAGCTTTGGTAAAGAGGAAAAAAGAAATGTCTCACAATTTTATTTTAAAAGGTTGCATTTAAAAGATCTTTAACAAGGACAGCAAGGACAACAGCAAGGACAACAGAGACTGGGGTTCCTAGACTACATGACAAAATATAGCAAGCTGTGGCCAAAAATATTGGACTGCTAGGATTTCTGTCTCTGTTCAGCAAGGGCAAGCTTTCCACCCAGATACTGAAATTTTGTGTATTTTTAACGACTTTGCAGCTGCTGTCGTCATGAATATCCCTTAGTTGCTGTTTAGAGTCAGATTTGCTGATAACCATGTTGAAGGAGCAGGGGCAGTGTTAGACTCATGAAGAGCCTAAGGAGAAAGAAAGGCATGGGCCTCTCCCTCCTTTTACCCACACACTGAATGATTTGGATTTCTTAGTAACATAACCCAGTGGAGCACAACCATGTACTGGGCTTGGGGCTCAGACTGGCTGCTTTTTTGCTAACACCTGCTCTGCCCAAGAAGATGCTTCTCTTTGCATTATCAGTAGGCAGTGAGATTAGAATGACGTGACAGCTGGATTTATTTATTGAGAGTTTACAACCCAGGTTTTGATTTGAAGCATAAACAAAATCTCAGCCCAAACTGTTGAGTCTGCCTAATTCTGTCTCATATTTAATGGACCGGCTTGGCTTTGTTGAATGGCTTATTAAACTATCAAGCCTTTTGTGCTGAGATCTAAGTTTGTTAGCACACACCTTTGAAAGGAATGAGTGAACACAACGAATGTGGTGTCTGTCTTAAAGCCTTACAGGGTATTGTAGGTAATTCTTAATGTACACTTAACTATTAATGAGATGAGAATCTTCCATATATAGGAAAACAGAGGAATTTTGTCTGAGAGGTACAGCAGGTAAACCAGCAACACAATAACCTAAGTTGTACCAGATTTCAAGTTGTGAATTCATGCAATAGAATCCCTAGAATAAATTAAAAGATATTAATTAAGAGTCCTATCAAATCTGTTTTCTGTTATGTAAAAAACATACATGATGGCAATCCAGCTACAAATAATGGAATTCTATTCAAGCAGTATATTTTGTATTCTTGATGATGAATTAAGATATTGTGTCTGTTCTAAAACCAGATCACTGTGTCAGCTTTGCCTTTGTCATTGTGTGGCTCAGCTGTAGCTCTCATGTGTTCGAGCATTTCTCTGTAGGACGCAGTTGGAGTCGAGGATCACGTTGACAGAAACATATGTGGAACCGTCAGCCATTAAATCTCTCAGTCAGAATTTTCTGGCAGACACAGACGAAAGTTGTAGCAAGCTCTCTGCATTCTTCAGGGAAACAGACTTCCAGTTCTGCGTGGGGCTAGGAGCACTGAATGGCACACCACAGACTGCAAGAAAAAGTACTTGGATTTCAAATACTTTTCCAGACTTATATTGTTATTAACCCAGTTTTTTCAGTAGTGGCTATTTATATTTAAGGAACTAAATTCCTGTATTTAAATGCTCAGTGTGAAACTCTCCTGAATGCAAAATACTGATTCATGTGCTAGTTAAAGCTTTTTTAAAGCATTATGCCTACACTTGCATTTCTCTATGGTATTTCTGAGTCCTAAGGGCTAGAGTTCTTTTGCCGACCCTGAACAATCATGAAGTATCACCATGACATTGTAATTTTGCTTTAAAAAAAGGACTTTGCATGCTTGCCTCCTACTTAAATGGCTGAAATATATATATGGTGAGATCCTGGCCTTATTTGGTTTGGTAGGGTGTTTTTTGCCATTGACGGCAACAGAATGATATTTGATCATTTCATCAGGTTATGTTTATATGGCATAGTGTAGCTAACTGAACACTAGCTGAGTACTTTGTGTGAGCTAATGAACTCTGCTTCTTTGTGGGATAAACCATAGTATCTCTGAACTGTTGTGCATTATGTGATGCAGAAATACAGAATTTACAGAAATACAGGTGTTTAGTTAGATTAGGAAACTGTTATTATTAGCAATACACAAGACTAAGCACGGAATGCTACTCTGTTGAAAACTCAAGGACAGAAAGGCAGAGTATCCCT
>NW_010191844.1:3843-13283 GCF_000695765.1 Mesitornis unicolor | reverse complement strand
AAGACAGTTTGGATTTACACTGCTGTCAAGGTTTTGTGAGATGCTGCATAAGGAGGTCACTTGGTGTGTACTTGTCTCTTTGCTCTCATCTGTGCTGCAAATGTAAAAAGCCAAGCAGGGATGTTTTCAAGGTGTAAGCAGCTGAGCAGGACCAGTGCAAATTTCGCTAGGATATGGCACACTAAGACAATTCTGGTGTTGACTTTAAATGGAGCAAGAAGAGGCTGGGAACTGAATGCTTTGATTAACGAATGTTATACATTCTCAGACTGATAGTGGGATAACAAAGTAACATCTTGAAGTGGAAAGGCTTGTTCATTTGTAAATCAGAAAGGAGAATTTAGCTCTTGTGGGACACTTAGCACTGGGCATCCTGGTGGTAATGTCAGTTACAAAGCAGAGCAGAAATGTGTTTTCCTTTCTCTATAGAATATTTAAATAATTTCCATTTGTGATGGATGACAGTGTTCAGAACTAGACACCCTTCATATAAACAAACCAGTACATACTGAGACAGCTGTTTCAAGGAAAACATTTTTTTTTAATGAGGGGGGAACTCACTGCATTACAGACAACAGGTGATCCTTATATTCAGACTTTCCCCCTCTCTTTTTTAGGATGTCTTTATAGACCTACACAACCTCCAAACTAGCTATTCAAAGAGGAAGAACTTTTAACAGAGTGCCATGTCAGTCATATCAAAACAAAGAGAAGCAAAAGAGGGCTCCAAGCCAACCAGCTGCTACTGCAGTTGGCCCAGCAGCTGGATCTTAAGCAAAGAGTGACGTTAAAAACAAGGCTGGGGTTCAATTTTCTGTCCACACATTCAACCTTTTTTTCATGCTAAAATTACTTCTTCCAATGCATATTTACTTTAAAATGTGATAATCTGAAACTAGCTTTAAAATAATGATAATTATGCATTTTGAATACTTACACTGTAAGTATATTTAGATATATTTATGCTGCTTTGCATTCAATGTAGAGACAGACAAGAAATATTACTTCTCTCTGTGTGGCTAGAGATACATGTGGATATTTGCCATGTGACATCTAATTTATGATTTATTTTTGGTAGGTGAATATAAATACATGTACACTGATTCTTAAACTATTCAAAACGTTCCAATATTCTGAAAGTGCTGAAATGTAATAGATTTTTTTTTTATCTCAGACAGAGATAAAAGAGTGCACACACTATTTCTCTCATGGAAGTAAAATTAATTCTTTGCTTACAACAGGGTAATGGTGTATGCCTATGGCTCTGATTCAGAAAAGGACATAGTTAAAGCTATCCCTTTTCATTAAAACCTGTCTTTAAATATCACTGATGCCAGTGTTACTTTATCTGGGTCAGTGTCTGGTCCACTGTTTCTAGCTGAGCAAGAAAATGGATAATAGGTCACCAGATTGTAGCAACTCGTGATTTGTGTTTCTCCCGAGGTCTGATGGCTTTGTAGACAATATCAGCATCACAGCACCTGTCCCTTTAGAATCTAAATACTCTGTGAGTTTACTAAAATGCAGTTGCAAGTGCACAGAAAGCTGTCATATTTCTATTCTATTTTTGAAATGCTAAGCCCGAGAGGTAAGTTTCAGCTTTATTCCTTCATCCTCTGAGTTTCATTACCAGGTATTCAGGTTTCATTTACACATGGAATACAATAGAGTTTTTCTTTGAGGAATATCTCAAGGAATATCTAAAGCAAGAACTGAGACAAGGCAAGAGCATAAATGAGATAAAGCATGAAAAAAATATGAGCACTTTTACAGATTATATGCTTCTGTGGGGCCAAGAGTGTAATAACATTATGGAATATCATAGAAGCAAGTGTGCTCTTAGCTTCTAGTTGTAGTAAGCCAATGATACCAAAAAATCACCCCCTCCATACGTAATTCAGCCATCCCATACCAGGTGCCATACAGGAAGAATCCAAAGTTACAAAAGACTCTGTAACATAAAAAATGGTCTAATGTCCATAAAAAGCTTCATCTGAACTGGTTGTCACATTGCTCTGAATCCAAAGCTCATTTTTGCATATTGCACTAAGATAAGCTGCCAGTACTGGTGACACAGTGAGTTTTAGATGCATGCTAGGGTGATTGTTGGAAGATGTCTAAGACCCTGTGTCTTGGATGTTTTAAGCTGTGTGTGGATGGATGGCCCCCTAAGCTTGTAGGATAAAGCTTTATGCACATTGTGTCTTTAAAGCATGTGTAAGTCAGGAACAGATATTAGCTTTAAAAATTCACTTACTGGTGGTAAAGTCGTTACACATTTAGATTAAAAAATAAATGTTTTCTCTTATGAAAGATACCTGAGATACATATTTGCTTGGTTCCAAAGCAGGTTTTTCTGTATACTGCTAACCATTGATTCTCTGAACACTGAATGTCAAATTCATTAGCATGAGCTTATCCACTGGAAACGGGTGAGGAGGAAGAAATATGTTCTCCCTAATAGAATTAGTAACTACACGGTGGTTTGCAACATGAGCTCAGAATACATGATGCTGCTATTTGGCCTAATCTTTTGGGACACGGCAAGTTCCAGGGTATTGATTATTTCAGAATAAATTTAGCTTTTAAATTTGAATTGGTCCCTCCAGCATTGCTGTCAGATTAATAGCAGCAATAAGAAAGATCTCTTCCCTTCTTAGGTAAGAAACATTGAGGCAGGGCTTTAGCCCATCCCCCAAACACAGCACTGTTACTTTCCCAGCATTAACTGCATGATGACTGTGGGTAAAATTATATTTTAAGTACTATGGGGTGAATCAGTTCTACATAGTTGGGATCAAACTTCTTGGCTGATTGGATTTAAAGATGAGACATTTGGATGAGAGAAATAGATTATGCACATTCTCAGATCCAAAAAATGTAACTATTCAATGCCAGATGTATTCAAGTGTGCCCCAGAGCGGGATTTAGCCCAAGCTTTTAATATTGTGCTTATATTTCTATGTATGACTTTCTATAAAGTCATACATCTAGAGGCAAAAACACTGCCTGCAGCCACTAGTCCCCTTAGGAGGACAGGAAGAGGGCTATGTGACTGACCAAAGGCTGTGTGACTGACCAAACATGGAGTTCAGTGCACACATTGGTGACGTACAGCCTGGGAACTGAGGCAGGGGTGTTGGCGATGGTGTGCAAAGGCTGCAGAGGCAGGGGCTCTGCTGCTTCCTACATTCTCCAGGCATTGCCTTCAGTTGAAGGATCCTCAGCAGATCTACTCTTTCAGTTGATGCATGGAGCAGTGGGAGTTCCTTCTGCTGTTTGCTGAGTGCTCGATCCACCCTGTTCTGACCAGGCACTGACACTGAGTTTTGAAATTTAATATATATGGTGAGAGTGTCACACTTTACTTCTTATTAGTTACAAAGTATCAACAGGGAAACAACTTGTCTATCAGATACCTTCTTAGGTGAAGCTAACTGAGACAGTGCACTCGTAAATTACATAGTAGTGTAGGTGTTTGCCACTAAAGTGGGTGTCTTAGAAACTGTACTTAGTCTATAAGTAAATAAAATAGCAAGATACTTATGGAGGTGGGCATTGTTCCAGGGAACACATGCCACTGACTGAGGACACAGTAACTGTGGCATGCAGAGAATAAGGTATAATAATAAATCCCTTTCTCTGCTTCTCCCAGCTCCCTCTTCCCCAGCTGTAAACGCGGTCACTCATCCCACCCCCAACCTTCTCCATTGTCCTACAAACATCTCTTCATCTGTGGTGGCAGTGCTTCCATGGCCTCCCTCCCTTGGCATCTGCAATAGTAAGACAACATGGTCACTTCACTGGCACACTACAAAGCCAGTACTTCACACACCCCGGAGGGAAGGAAATTGGATCAGGAAGATATTTATAGATTATTCTGATGGAATTTCTGATTACTTTGGAAAAACAGCAACTAGGAATTAAGCATGAGATGCATGAAATGGTTGTATCCTTCTTCATCTCTTTAAAAAGATCTACACTGCAAAAAGAGGCATTCAGAATTGTGTACTGTCAGAATGAAAGTTACTTGCACATTTTTAATTCTGTTCCTCTGTACTTATGCATTATGAAAGGAGAATTCATTCTGGGCTGTTCCCATGGCCTGTTCCTATAAAGGTTGTCAGAGTAGATGATCAAGATGAGCCCTTCTAGTTTTGCAACCTATGGAGTTCTGATCTAAAATGACATGATCACACACCATTTTCCCCTCAGCCATGCCTACTTCAGTGCACCAGGTAGATCTGTACTGTGGCTGAATTAGTTTGCTGTCTCTGGGATAACTGTTCCATTTGTTGGAGAATTTGAGAGATATATAGGGTGGAATGGGTAAGCTTTAAAAAAAAAAAGGACAGTCACTTTAGAGAACTGGATTCTATCCTTGACTCTGTGACATAGTTTTTGTGTAGTGTAAATTTAGACTGGGTTTCCACATGCACTTATTCATTTCTGACCATGTAAGATGAGCTGCTGAGTTTACTGGAAATACTGAGCATTTAAAGCTGCAATTAAAAGCAAAAATCTTGGTTTTTGCACACAAATCTTGTCACAGAATGAAAAATTCTTTGCAGAAATGTTTGAAACTGGGTATCCAAATTAGTGCAGAATTCTTATATTTATGTATCTGGCAATAAGAATATCAGCTCACCACAGTGGTACAAATATAAGCTCAACAATGTCTGTGAAGAGCTACAAATGCTGGACAAATAGAAGAATTACACAAAGAGGTAAATAACTATGTTCAGAACAGAGACCAATTGACATGCAATAATAAGACAGTACCATACATTCCTTCATGAAGATAAAGCAAAATAGCTGTTCATTCCTCTGCTGCACGAAATGAGAAATACCTCTATAGAAAATAAATCTAATTTGTGAGAGAACATTTAAAAGTATACAAAATGGACCTATTGATTTCCATACATATTTTAATGATGCACAAAGCTGGATAAAAGCTCAAGTTTGTGACTTATTTAAATTGTCAGCCTCTTTCAGACAACTTATATCAGACAGGGATCTTGATTGGTCATTTGACTGCCAGAGAACACTCTTCATTATGCTTTAAAACTAATAATAGCAAAGTACAACTGGAATAAGTTAAAAGAGGTTTGTGTGCACTGTACAAAGTAACATATATTGTCAAGCTGACTTTTGGGTCTATAAATCCTATTCCTTGGTCTGACATCTGGGGAATGATCAAAAATGCTTTTAAGGTAATATACCTAGAATTTCAGAGTTATGTAGTACTCCACCAAATATGAACAATTCCCTCGATAGCTGAGTAGCTTTTCTGAACCTCTGCAGTGTTATGTCAGATCCCTTGGCAAAGGCAAGTGTGAGGCATTCCAAGAAAATGACTGCAGTCTTACAGCACATGGGCACGTGTTGTGATCCTGGAATCCATGGTTTTGGATCAGCCATGCTGCTGATGAATAAAAGGTTAAATAAACCCTTAAACTGGACTGGTGGGGGATACTTGTGGGAAGGTAATCTTTTCAATTTTTAAACCTGCTTTACAAACAGAAGGTCTTGTGAACAGCAACTCTAAGGTCTACAGTGTTTTCAAAGCTAGTAGAAGAAGGCTAGACAGAAACATCTAGTCATTGCAACAGACAGTAGCTCAAAAGGGTGCACACATACTCCTTGCTCAGAAATAATTTCCAGTCCCTGTTTCAGATTCAGGAATTCTAGTGCAAAGACTAAAGCGTATTTCTCTGGGGAGCAAAGCCACTTGTATCAGTAGCTCAATAGCCAATTTAGTAAAGGAATAAAGAATTTGATCATTTAGTAAACCTAGATTCTCTGGTCTAAATGTGGGAACCTTCTGTGAGATCATAGGAAGAATCTGCTTCTTCCTACACTGAAAGGATGCATTTCTTAAGCTGTAGCTATGTTTTTAAACTGCAAAAGTCACCAAAGAAGGTTTTTGGAAGATGCATCTGATTTACCAGTTTACTATGCTAACCTCAGATTGACAGGTGTGATACATCAACACAGTATTATGAGCTTAAGATAAATTGCAGCATTCTTTTTCATCAAACAGCAAACTGCAGTGGCATATTGCACAAAGCTCAGTGTGTTCAGTCACTAGACATTTGTGCCTGCTGCCTAAAATAGAATGTCTTTCTGTGATGGGTTAATCCCTCTTTGGCTCTGATCCTGGATAGATTACTAGTTATAGCATGCTATGAAAGACTGCTGTGTAAGGCAAGTATTTCACTTAAGTCACTTACTACATTTTCCGGGCAGTAGAAGTTTCTTGTGCATCTGCTAGCAATGTGAGGAATAATGTAGTTGTCTTTGCTAAAGTTTCCAACGTGTGTTTTGATAACACTTTTTAAATTATGTTTTAGAATGTTCTTACTCCTGGTAAATTTTGAATACTAGTCAAAATTTGAAATCAGTCTTTGATTTTGCCTAGGATTTCTAATCAGTGTGTGTTCATAACTTAGAGCACAAAATTTGTTTGGTCATACTGTATCACTTGTATTTTTAAATTCTATGAGTCTAAACTTTATGCAGTTATCACTGCAGTCTACTTTACACTCACCTGAAGGTCAATAAATATCAGGACTTGGCAAAGAAAAAACAATATTGCTCAAACATTTCTCTGCAAGAGAAATGAATTTATTTCAGCCATTTATATCTTCGTTTGAAGGAGCTTTTCATTGACACTCAATTAATTGAATTTTCCTGAAATGAATGTATGTAGAAGCCAAGTTATAAACTTTAGGAAATGTACACTTTTATGTCTCTTAGATTTAGTGCCAAATAGATATACATTTAAAGTACCTGATTTTTAGGATGTGCTAAACACTGATCTTTATCAAACCAACTCATTTTGAAATGCTCTAGCTTGGTGTCCAAATCACTATCCTCATGCAAGTCAGCAAAATTTTGTTGATTACAAGTGTTTAAGCTGCCAGAGCTTGACACTTGGCCAGAGAATGGAAATGGCGTTGTGCAATAATTGTGAATAACCAGCGCTCCTAGATACTGTGTAGGAAAGTCACGAGGAAATGTTGAGACATTAGAATAATTGGACATTGATCAACAGAAATGTAAATGTTGTCCCAAAGGTCTGAGTTACTATGAATAAAGAGCATTACTGAGAAATTTAATTTGTTAACTTTTGTGAACAAAAAGGAGAGAAGCCTGTGAAAGAAATTCACTATTATCTGCATTAAATACAGATAACTAAAAAGAGGGGGAATTGTTTATATTTATTGGACTCTAATGTCATTGGTGTAGTTTTACAGAATCACTGAATCAGAGAATGGTAGGGGTTGAAAGAGACCTCTGAAGATAATCTATGCCCTTGCTAGAGCAGGATCACCCAGAGAAGATCACACAGGAACACGTCCAAGTGGGTTTTGAATGTCTGCAGAGAAGGAGACTCCACAACCTCTCTGGGCAGCCTGGGCCAGTGCTCTGTCACCCTCACAGTAAAAATATTTTTCCTTATGTTTAAGTTGAACCTCCTGTGTTCTAGTTTGGGACCATTGCACCCTTGTCTTGTTGCTGAGCACAACTGAGAAGAGTCTAGTCCCATCCTCCTGACACTGGCCCTTTACAGAATTATAAGCATTAATGAGATCCCCCCTCAGTCTTCTCCAGGCTAAACAGACCCAGCTGTCTCACCCTTTCCTCAGATGGGAGATGCTCATCCTCTCACCATCTCGGTGGCTCTGCGCTGGACACTCTCCAGTGGTTCTTTGTCCTTCTTGAACTGAGGAGCCTGGAATTGGGCACATAATAATTTTATTTTCCATTTTGTTGTATTTTGGGTTTTAGCACTAAATGAGTGTGGACTGATCTAGAATATTTGTTAAAAATACATAAACGCAATGAAAATCCAAATCCATTTCTAAATCTGAGTTGGTTGATTCATGTCTGTCTTTTATATATAGATCCAGGCTCACTCTGCCAGAAAAGTGTTCAAGCCAGACAAAAATGAGCTTTGACCTTGAAGGTGTGTGATCCTGCTTACACAGATTAGACTACAAGACTAAGTACTGCTGAAAGACCAGGTGTAAGTCCTGCAGGACTTTCAGACTGAACAGGCTTATGTGGAAGCAGCTCAGACTTCGAGTATGTCAGTTTTGTCAAAGGAACTAAAGAAATCATTAAAGTAATGCTAATTTATTTTTATCTTTCTTTTATTTATAAAAATCATGGAATTGTGATGGTTGGAAAGACCTTTAAGATCATGTAGTCTAACTATTACTAACTCTGCCATGCCCACTTCTAAACCATGTCCCTGAGCACCACATCTAGACAACTTTTCAATACATCCAAGGATGATGATTCCACCACTTTCCTGGGTGGCCTGTTTCAGTCTTTGATAACCCTTTCAGTGTAGTTTTTCCTAATGTCTAACCTAAACCTCCCTGGCATAACTTGATGCATTTTCCTCTTGTCCAATTTGTTGTTACCTGTGAGAAAAGACCCCCACTCACCTCCCTACAACCTCCTTTTGGGTAGTTGTAGGGAGAGATAAGATCTCTCTTCAGCCTCCTTTTCTTCAGACTAAACAACCCCAAGTCCCTCAGCCACTCCTTATAAGACTTATTCTCAAGACCCTTCATCAGCTTTGTAGCCCTTCTCCAACCCGTCTTCTTGGACCCTGCCCAGCACTGCAATGTCTTTCTTATACTGCAGTACCCAAAAATGAACACAGTACTCAAGGTGCGGCCTCACCAGAGCCAAATTCAGTGGGACAATCACTTCTCTAGTCCTGCTGGCTATACTATTCCTGATGCTGGCCAGGATGCTGTTGGCCTTTTTCATTTTTATTCCCATATCTTTGAGGATAAGGAAGTGGGAGATACTTTACATGGATGATTAACTGTAACTTGCAGATCACTTTCCACATAAACCCCAGCTCTCTTTCAGACATCAGAAAATAGTTTATAAAGCAAGGTAGTCTGCAAAAGTTTGTATCAACAATGATTATGGAGAAGATGCAAACAAAAACTATAAATGAAGATATTTATTTGGAATACTGAACAATAATATTAAGTTCAGTTTCTCAAGGAATAGCAGGGAATATGAGAAAGGTCAGCATCAGGGCCCCAGGAGTGAATGCTGACATCAGACTTTTAAAGGTTGACAAGAGTAATTGTACTAGAGATATCTGCCAAAATCAACAATGCCATATCACACCTGTCAGAAGCTATAACATAATTGCTGTAGAGTGAGTCATGTTAACAGCCATGTACTCAGCAAACTGACCAATTATAAACAGGTCTCTGCTCTCCCTGCTGGTCATTATTGTTATTTGTTCAATTTGTTGCTTTGCCTCCATT
The DNA here is from genome assembly GCF_000695765.1 of Mesitornis unicolor. Lineage (NCBI taxonomy): Eukaryota > Metazoa > Chordata > Aves > Mesitornithiformes > Mesitornithidae > Mesitornis > Mesitornis unicolor. The sequence goes on along the minus strand of NW_010191844.1, from coordinate 3,975 downwards.
CTAGTTAATATGACTTATGAGCACTTAGTGCATGCTGGAAAGAAAAAGGAGAGAAGTGACTTTGCTGAGGGACTGGGCAGTAGTCCAAAAATCCTAACTCTATAGTGACAGAAAAAATTGTCCCTGACTCAC
>NW_010191844.1:0-3812 GCF_000695765.1 Mesitornis unicolor | reverse complement strand
AAAGAGTGCAGGAACACAGGGAAGGATGCTGCTAGCCAGCATGGAAACAACAGTTCAGTTAAACAAAAACATGATCCTAAAGAAACCAAGCTTTACTTTTTCTAGGGCATGACAGCAAATGTTTCTGTAACAGTTTCAGACATTGCTGGCTGTGCTGATACACTTACATGTCCCAAAATCTCACTTTCAGTAGTTTCATTTTGCAATGCGCACTACTATTGGAATTAGAAAAATACTTACTACTCTCAATATATTATATGGGAAATGAGGCAAATTATGTTCTTATGACTTGGTTACCTTTACATTCACCCAGTATCCAGGTGATGACTTAGACTTTCTGAAGAGCAGATGTTCAGAAATTGGGAGGCAGAAGCTGGCCAAGAAAGTTGCCTCAGTAGCAGTGCAGGTTATAAATTCAGCATGGACAATCTGTTCTCCAAAACAGAGCTAAAGTGATTTAAAAGGTTCATCAAGGTCACTGAAGAATACTATGCAGGAGTGCTCGAAAGCACCAGCTGTCAGGACTGTCAAGTCTTGCTAATGAACTGTGGAATCTGCAGAAAATAATACTAATGTTGATTGAAATTTAAGTAGCTTAAAAGCTGTGTAGCTGGTAGCTATTGATTTATTTCCTATGATCGTAGCAGCTATGCAGCATGGGATAATGCATGCCTACCTACAGTAGTCATTAATCCACTGCTGATGCCATTCATAGAAATATCTAGCAGGTTTGAAGCCCTCTTCAGGAGATGGGGAATTTGGTTACATATTTCACAGATGATGGATCACTTTTTGCTTTTCTAATAAATCCTGAACAGTGGCTTAGCTTCAAAGAAAGCATAGAAAGTGCTGAATACGTATTTTATTAGAAGCTTAATACCAGTTGTGTCTTAGGGATGTGAAGGGATGCTGACAGAATAAGATCCTGCCTGAAGACAAAGGAGAAATGTATATATAAATTCTGGACCTTTAGGGGTTTTGGAGTTGAGATAAGCACTAAGCTTCCTGTCCCTATAAAGACTGAAGATTTTTAATGCAGAAGTTGGACTTGGAGTTCAGACTGAATTTAAGCATTGAAATTAGGTTGTCCACGGGCTGAGAACCTCAAAAATTGGGTGGCAGCTGAATTGGGGTGCTTGGAGAAATGCAGTTTTGAACTTAAGAGCTAAATTTCCTTTAAGTTACTAATTATGGACCTACAGCCATGTCTGCATAGGAGAACAACTCAGAACTAAGCCTAGCTCTAGATCCAGACATAGTGGAAGTGCAGATGTGTGGCACTGAGTTTAATTGAACTAATGAGCCTTACTTCTTGGTTCAGGAATCTCTGCACTGCATGACGTATATTCACCAAGTAATCAGACTCCTGTGTACGATTAGCATTATCAAGGTTTTGTGTGAACATGTACTTTAACCTGGATTTTCTTGGAAGCAAAATTATATCAAACCATCCCTTTCAGATGCAATTCTCAAGGGCATCAAGAAAGAATCCATGGTTGTGGAGCTCTCCTATGATTGTGTCCTGTTAACAGGGATGGGAGCAGAATCATGCCACTAAAGTCTCTCTTCTAAGGTAGTGTGATTTGTGATATCCTAGGATTGCCCACACTGGTTTTTTTTGCATGACTCTTTCAGTTCAGTCCTCTGGCTACAGTTTCTTTTTAATAGCTCCTATGACCCCTTTTGAATTCAGTTTTATTTTAAAACTAGGACTTAAATGCTACCAAGAATGATATCCTTGTCTAAACAGCCTGTATCTCTCAAGAGGTTATGTGAAACACATATCAAGCATGCTCAATATCAACACAGTTTGTGGACTGTTAAAGAAAGCAGAGCTATCCCATAAGCAGTGTCCAGAACATTCAGGAAACTTCTACAGAACACCAGTCTGAGGCTTGACAGACCTCAAGTACAGAGGTTCAGGCATTACAACTCCATTTTAAGTTACATTGTTCCTTTAATTGAGTTTTTTTACTTTATTTGAGAAATTAGGTAAATAGGGTTCCCAACTTGCCAATGGTATTTTTGTGAGTACGTAGAAGATCTACAGGAAGGCACTTTGAGTTTTGGGAATGTGGGTCTATCTTTACTAACCAAATAGTACAGATCTTCAGCATCATTTATTAAGTTATTACAAATGAAACACATATTTCTTATGTCACCAGACAGACCTCCCTTTGCTACTTGTCTCTGCTTGTATTGTACAGCCATAACAAATAAATTCATTTAGTGACAAATTACAATTATTCAGATTTGTGCTGTGTTGGAATATTCCCCGTGGTATCTGTTTGTGAATGTTTTGCAATTTAGCCTCTTAAGTAAAGCTCTGGGTTTTGAATTGCAATTACTTTCAGCTAGCAAGCAATTAAATACAAAATGCTATCTGTTTAGTGTCCTAGCTGCATTTATGGTCTTAAGGTTTAATTTCACATTGTGAAGACTGTAAGGTTTGTTTGCCAACCAAATCTTGAAGTTAAGAGTTATCATGAGCTGTTGCTTACAGATATGCAACAGACATGTCACACTGACATATGCCTGGTACTGAGTAAAATAAAAGTGAAGAAGAAATGGTTCAAGTCTTAAGGAACTTAGGATTTAAATAGAGCTGTTCAAAAACGCACTGTATGATCCAGGCAAGACCAGTATAAAGTCTTGTATTTTCCTATATCAACATTGGTATTTTCAAGCTACCACATAGCAAATCACCATTCTTTAGTAGAAATGAGATGATGAAAACTATTTTTCTCTGAAAGTTATTGAAGAGTTTAGTATCCCTTCTAGACCACATGCGCAGCTTTAATTTTTACAATGCATGACTACAAAGACTACAATGAAAGTTGGCTTTTCTTCAGTTAACTTTTTAGAATTAGCTCGAAGATTCTAATTTGTGCACTTTTAATACTTAATTTCCTTAACTTGCTAGAGAAACACCTTCCTTTTAGCCACCAGAAATCCCAAGGTGGCCATTGGTCCTGACTTCACTTTTAACATTCAGCCACCATTATTGGCTCTTCTCCCAAGAGCACATAATTCGTGGCAAGCAGTTGGTAACACTGTAAATACAGCTACTCTAAAATCTGGCTTTCTGGTCAAGTGAGAATGCTGCAGAAACTGGAGTTCTGTGTGGCTGGGGAATCTGGATATACTGGTTAAAAATAGTTGATGCATCAAACAGATCAGTTTTCAGGTGAAACTTTTATACTTAAGAGACGGAATCCGTTACCGACTATTGAAGGGTATATTCCTATAAAATTAACCATTTGGAAGCTTGACCCAAATCATTGCCATCCATGTTGTAGAGGTGGAACATTTACAGAAACTATCTAGTGACTCCAGCAATGATCACGATTTTTCTTCTTTAAAAAATGATTACATGATTACAGATTGTGATTCCAAATGCCTTTAGATGCTTAATGAGGTGTCAGGACTATATGCACTACAGGCACTATATAAAAGCACAGGTCTCAAAACTGTTTGAAAAGTGAATGGTAGCCCACAATAAAAAAAAAATCAACATGAGAATACAGTCTTGCTCATAAAACAACAATTATAGCATGTAAAAATTCATCATGATGCTATGCAAACTTGGCTATCTTTACTTTTTTCAGTGATATGATAAAACACATATATGTTGTAAGTACAGTGCTCAGACTTTAATTTTGCTTCCTTTTCTAATAAAAAATTTAAAAAATATATTTATTTCCCACTTCAATTTTTTTTAAAAATTGATATAAATCATTGCATGCTTATAAATTAATAAAATGTTTGTAGTTCTTAATAATATTCGTTATGTTATGTTATGTTATGTTATG
>NW_010191843.1:0-2707 GCF_000695765.1 Mesitornis unicolor | reverse complement strand
CCCTTCTCCATCTGGGTGAATGGAGAGCGCCTGGACTCGCTGCTGGAGCGGGACGAGCGGCAGGAGCGGCAGCTGGAGGACCTGGAGGAGAGGTTTGGTTTGCTGGAGGACGGCGTGGACGACATCTTCCAGGACAGCACCCAGGTCTACGGCCGCCTCCACCCCTTCTTCGCCGCACCCTTCGGAGCTTTCCGCGAAGCTTTCCGCCCCCCAATCCAACGCGTCCGCCTCGTCCCCCCTGGCCGGAGGTTTTCCCGGGACCTGCACCCCTTTTTTCAGCACCCCCACCACGGCTTCCACCACCTCTTCACACCCCTCTTCGAGATGACCCAGCGGATGCTGGAGGATGCCCAGGGTGGCTGGGAGCGCCCCTTGGGTGGCTTTGCTCCAGGTAAAAGTGCCTCGGGCTCCCAAAATTTGGCTGGAAATGACCAGTTTACAACCAGGTTTCCTAGTAACACCCCTCCCTCTATTCCTTCCTACTGGGGGATGAGCTCAACCCCGCTACGAGACATCAGCGAATCCCCATGGGAGCCCAGCAATCACAGGCTCCACCCGTTGCCGGGGTGGGGGCCCGGCTCCCCGTTTTGCTGGGGTGGGGTTTTTTTGGGTTTTTCCCCCCCCCCCCCCCCCTTCCTCCCCTTCTCTTCCCCAAATTTTTGGCTGCCGTCACCGTCTGCCAGCGATTTCGAAAGAGAGGTTGGCAGAAGGTGCTTTGCTTTGGGAAAAAACATCCTGGGGTTGGACAAAATTGCCCAGAAAAAGCAGTTTTATGTCCCCCCATAGCACCCTAGGGTGGTGGCCCCTGCTGCTTTGTCCCCAGATTGGGGGGGGTGTGTGGTGTTTTGGGGGGACTGTGTGGTGTTTTGAGGGGCTAAGGGTGGGTTTGGGTCCCCGCAGAGTCCCGAAACTTCAGCGACGAGCGCATGGTTTGCCGGGAGATCCGGCGCAACTCGGCCGGCTGCCTGCGGATGCGCGATGAGTGCGAGAAGTGTCGGGAGATCCTGGCCGTGGGTGAGCCAGGGGGGGACAGGGACCACTGATGGGGGGACCATGGATGAGGGGACCACAGATGGGACCCCATGGACAGGGGACCAGGGATGGGGACTCCACGGATGGAGACTCCATGGGTGGGGACCCCACAGATGGGGGGACCACAGATAGGGACTCCATGGACAGGGGACCAGGGATGGGGACCCCACGGCTGGGGACCCTATGGACAGGGGACCAGAGATGCATGGGGGACCACGGATAGGGGGGACCCCATGGATAGGGGGGACCCCATGGATAGGGGACCAGGGATGGGGATGATGCATGGGGGACCGCACAGATGGGGGGACCACGGATGGGGACCCCATGGACAGGGAACCAGGGATGGGGATCATGCATGGGGGACCCCGGATGGGGGGACACCATGGATGGGGGGACCACGGTTGGGGACCCCATGGACAGGGAACCAGGGATGGGGATGATGCATGGGGGACCACGGATGGGGGAACCCCACAGATGGGCACCCCACAGATGGGGGGACCATGGTTGGGGACCCCAAGGACAGGGAACCATGGATGGGGGGGGACCCCATGGACAGGGGACCATGGATGGGGGGGGACCCCATGGACAGGGAACCAGGGATGTGGATGATGCATGGAGGACCACGGATGGGGGGACACCATGGACAGGGGACTGGGGATGGGAATGATGCATGGAGGGCCCCATGGATGGGGACCTCACGGATGGGGACCCCAGGGATGGGGGACTTGGGATGGGGACAGTCCATGGGGGACCATAGACAGGGAGCCCCACGGATGGGGGGACCCCATGGACGGAGACCCCATGGACAGGGGACTGGGGATGGCAATGATGCATGGGGGACCACAGATGGGGGGATCCCACGGATGGGGGGACCATGGCTGGGGACCCGACAGGGACCCATGGATGGGGGGGACCCCATGGACAGGGAACCAGGGATGTGGATGATGCATGGAGGACCACGGATGGGGGGACACCATGGACAGGGGACTGGGGGTGGGAATGATGCATGGGGGCCCCATGGATGGGGACTTCACAGATAGGGACTCCACGGATAGGGACCCCAGGGATAGGGGACCATGGACAGGGTCCCCCACAGATGGGGGGACCCCATGGATGGAGACCCCATGGACAGGAGACTGGGGATGGGGACAGTACATGGGGGACCACGGATGGGGACCTCACGGATGGGGACAATGCCTGAGGGACCATGGATGGGAACCCGGAATGCATGGGGGACCATGGATGGGAACCAGGGATGGGGACACCATGGATGCAGGACACCATAGATGGAGACTGGAGATGGGGGGAACCATGGATGGGGGAGTGGGAATGGTGGGGAGCAGGGATGAGGGACACCATGGCTGGATAGGGGGACACCGAGGATCAGGGGACCAGGCATGGGGACCATGGGTGGGAACTGGGGATGGGGACACCATGGATGGAGAGTGGGGATGGGGGACACCAGGGATGGAGGACACAGGGAATGGGGGACACCATAGGTGGGAACAAGGGATGAGGACCAGGGATAAGGGAGTGGAGATGGATGGGAACAACATGGATGGAGATGGCAGGAGGGACACATTTAGGGGATGAGATGCAGTGGCCTGCAAGGGGTGCAAGCCCTGGGGTTGGGGACCGAGGGACGAGATACAGTGGGGTGCAAGGGGGTGCGTGG
>NW_010191842.1:0-11251 GCF_000695765.1 Mesitornis unicolor | reverse complement strand
CTGAGCTCGAGCCAGAGCTCTTTGTTCAGCCAGGAAAGATGTCAAAGATGGCACTACAAAAGCGACTAGGATTAGCCATTCTACTGTTGAAAGAGCATGGAGTGTGTTGTATACTGAATCTAACTGAAAGAGAATGCAGTACCATCATCCACAATGGTACAACCTCTATAGAAGAAGCCAGTGAAATCACCAACAAAACTGGAGAACGATTTCAGGCAATGCAACCGACAAATCAGTTTGATTGACTTCGTCCAGGATCATGGATTGCGTCATTATTGAAAACTTTGAGACTCACGAGGTGGGGAAAATGTCTTGTAAATATGTGTTTTATGTTACTGGTTGGAGTTTTGGGTTTGATGTTATACATTGCCATAGTCTGATGTATGATTAGCCACCTATTTTCTTCTACTTCCTCTCTCTTTTTTCCTTCTGTCCACTATGTGATCTCTACCGAGTTCTTATTCAACCGACTGTTTGAGCCGCAAGGTGGTGTAAGGGTCTTATCAATATGTTAATGTCTCAAACATTCTCCTAAACTGCTAATGTGAAGAGCAAGGCTTGTGAGTGTGGGATGAGGAGTAACAAGCTGAGGCTGGGCACTGTGCTTATCCTGTGCAGATAAGCATTGGACCTGAACAAAGGCAAGCATTGAGTATCTTGGCACCTGGTGGCCTGGCACTGAATCATCCGAGTGACACCTGGGGTGGGGCAGAAGCCTCACAGCCCGATGCTACTTTGGTAGATAAGACAAGCAGATCACTCCTAATTGCCTCTGTACCAAACTCCCATTTTTACATAACAAGCCAAGAATCCTGCACCTAGAAGAGACTGGGCACCCGCACCCCGTTGGTAGGACTGACGCTGGAACCAGGACTGGTGATCTTTCTGTCTTTCCATCTTTCTATCCTCCTCTCTTTTCCACTCTCTCCCAGTCTCTGTCCTTCCATTTAAGTAACACAAGGCCCGTATTGTCCGTTGTTTTCAGGGAAAACTGCTGTCGTTTGTCGTTATTGTTACCTAGCGCTAGTTGTTGTCAGCTATTAAGCCGGTTATTGTGGGAAGAGTTACTGCCGTTTTGATCTGTCACTAATTTGTTGTTGGTTGTTGAGCCGACTGTCGTGAGTAAAGGTAGTATTGGTGATTGGAACTGTTCATTAAACGCTTTCATTCGGAACCTTGAGACTTGTCTCTCAACCCGCTGGGGATTTGCGTATCTGAGTCACTTGTCACCCTCCTTAAGAGCGGGACGTGACAACATTCCGAAAAAAATTAAAGGAGTTGGGGAAATTACTTAATCCTCTGCCCTCTGAAAAATATTTTTTGTATATGTGTGAGCTGACACAGGCAGGTCACAGGAACAACCACAAAACCACGGATCACACGCAGAGAGTTAATTCATTCTGGTTATCTCGCGAACCAGGGGATCTCTGAATCAGCACCCGGGCAGAGGCACACACGCAGGGACGCAGGCAACGTGGAGCTTGGTTCTTGACAGAGAGAGAACAAAAAAATTTGGACCTGCTGCTTTCGCCTGTATTTCAAGGATGTTTCTCAGGCGTAGCTTTCCACTGTTGTGCTTTGATCTTTCCCACAGCAGGGCAGGAATCTCAAGCGTGTTAGATAAGGTGCCTCTGAGTTTATCACAATCTATGTTACCTAAGCACAGAGGTTCTACTTGTCAAGCATAAAAGACTAAACAGCAATTAGTACAATATATGTGTTTTTTGACAGCCCAGCTGCAAGTCATTTGAGTGTTTTTACAATCCTCCTCACTGATCTTCAGTATTTATCCCACAGTATATTTTTCAGTTTTTGGCAATGACTGAAGTAGATTCCAGCCAGTTGAATAGTGGAAATTAATGAAACGACTATCTATTCCAACTGTTCGTTCTAAGTTAATGTTTAAGGACACTATATATCATGGTATGTTAGTAGAAGATGACAGTATCCTTGGTAAATAACTAGCTAAAGTAGAGGTAGCCAAGGTTTTGTTGTTTGTATCATTGTAACTATTGAACAGGAGATCAATTGATAATTAACCCAAACAATGAAGGAAACCAGCCAACATTGGCAAAGAAGGTGGTTATGTAACAGCAACCATTTTGCACATGTGCCATTTACTAAGGTCACCAAGAGGACAGCATGAGGAAGAGGATAGAGACCACCTGATGAAGCAAACGGCCACCCAAGGCAGTTAATACCACAACAAGGACAGCAGGTGGCAGCAGGAGGAATTACGGAATAATGAGCCAAAAAGGGATGAACTTATGCAAATTGTTCCTAGGAAAGGGGTGTATTTGTTTTTAGAAACTAAGATGCATTTGTATGACTTAAAAGAATAAATGTCTAGAGCTTTGTAACCAAGACGGGAGTCCTTTCGTAGGACGACTCCAGTGCTGTAATAAAAAATACCAGCTTAACTGTCATATGATTGTTTTGTTTTAGGTTTGCTCGGAATCACAGCAAGTAAGTAAAATACAAAGACTGTCCTTGTCAACATATTTCAAATGGGCTACCAAAAATGCATATTTTTAGTAACACTTCTGTTGGGTGGAGTGCAGAAGGTTATTTACTCCTTCATACCCTTACATAAATATTGATACAGAACTGCTTTAGTTTAACCTGAAAGCAAAATTCTGAATGTGCTTCAGAAAGACTGTGGTAGGAAATAAAAACTGAAAATAATTTTCATTAAATTGCTGGCTCTGAACATGATGTCATGGGCTTGGCATATATGTTGGGTTTTGAGTCAAGCAAACAGCCATACAGAAACCCCCAAAGTTTTAGACTCCATCTTTCACAAAGTGAAAAGGAAAGGTGAAAATGCTTTATTGCCTACATTAAATATGCTTGCTGTCTCTTCTACCTCCTCACTGTCAAGCAGTAGAATTGTGAAAGGATATAGTTTCTAAGGAAAAATGAATAAAATGATGTGGACAAAGGAAATGTATAATGGATTAAAAACTGCGATGAAAAGAACTTATCGACACCAATGTGATGCAGATAAGCAGACACTTCTTTATTACGGCCAGGTGCGAAGGGGAACAGTTCCACCAACATCGCACACCTTGCCTGGTGTGTTTACACATTATAAAGGATACTTACATGCATATGCATACGATTTTCCATAGCTAATTAAAATAACTCCTCCTACTCCCGATCATGCACAGTGTTTAGAGAAATTTGGTCTGGGGTGGCTCTGTAGCCCCCTACAGGCCCCAGACTTGAAAGAGAGACACCTTCCAACGCCCTTGGGTCAAAGACTTGACTAGAAAAGCTGAGAGGCCTGTTTCATATAACAAAGGTTTAAGGCTCCAGTGATTGTTAAAGCAATAAATTTTTCATCCTTGATTCACTTTACAGAATGGGGCATTATTGGTGATTATTGTTATTGAATGACACATTACAAAGTGCCACAGTTAGAGGCTTTAATGCTTTATAAAGACAGAGCTGAGATCAGAAAATTATATCTGCTGACCTCCGTGCTTTGAATTGACCTTACATTTCACACTTGTGGAACAGCATCAGCAACCGGTTGTTCTTATAACAGCTCTTGTAAACTGTCTTCTTAGCATTCTAGGCCAAATGAGAGATGTTTAGATCCATGTATCTAACTCTCATCTAATGAAAGCATTGATATTTAAGTTAGATTCCCAAATTTAGAAACATTTAGCTAGCAGATCTCTATGTTCAAGGAAGGGTTAAGAAACCTTTCCTGATTTCTTAAATATGGTAATTGAGAGCTCTTACACTCTAGGAAAAAATGTCCTTAAAGAGCTGCCAGTTCTGTTCAGCTTCTTTACCCTTGAGGGCAGTTTCCTAGGGAGTCCCATCCATTAAATCCTTAAACAACTGAAAGTTTGCTTTCCTAAAATTCAGGGGCCTGACTCTACTCTTCACCTGGCCCATAAAGATCGTGAATTCCACCAGGGCATGTCGCTTCAGCCCAGACTGCCACCAATCTTGACCTCTCTAATTAATTCATCTATGTTGGTATGCAAACAGCTCCAGTAACACTTCTCCTCTGGTTGGGTTGTCTATCACCTGGATTCAAAAATTATCCTTGATGCACTCCAAGAGTCTCCTGGACTGCTTACAGCTTGCTGTGCTCCTTTTCCAGCAGATGTCAGAGTGATTCAAGTTCCCAAGCAGGATCAGAGCCTGTGAGCATGATGCTTCCTGTAGTTGAAGTAAGAATCCTTCTTCAACAGACTCCCCTTGATTGGGCAGCCTGTAGTATACATCAGCCATGAGGTTTCCTTTGTTGGCTTGGCCTCTAATTTTTACCCATAAGCTCTCAACCTGTTCATCCCTGTTTTTCAAAGACAGCTCTGTGCAGTCAAACAGCTTTTTTATGTAGAGGGCACTGTCTCCAGCCCTCCTTCCTTGCCTATCCCTTCTGAACAGTTATAGCCATCGATTGCAACACTCCAGTTGTGTGATTCATCCCATCATGATTCAGTGATAGCAATTAGATCGCAACATTCTAGCTGCACAGTGGCTTCCAGCTCCTCCCATCACTTCAGTTTGGCTGTTGACTGTATCATCTTTTTAGAGAAACATACCCTAATTCCTTTGTGGCATTTCACAGGTGTTTCCCTGTTGGTTCCTAATACATCAGCAGCCCCTAGCTCTTCTCTGTTACTCAAAACTCCATCCCCTTCCCCCTGTAAGTCTAGCTACTTGTCTCACTATATCTTTCCATTACAATCCTATAATGTATTGTTCATGAATTATTCACATAGTCTTGAAATGGGACCACAACCATTTTGGGAAAGAGATTTATTTACTCATGCCCATGGGAAAATGACTTCACCAAACCATTTGTGAAAGCATACCAGGGAAGCTATAAAACTTTGCATAATACAAATATTGGTCCTCTGAAATCTTCATAGTTAGCAAGTATGGAGTAGGAAAAAAGTTCTACACTTTTAAGTGGTAAAACCAATACTGGACAGGTAATTTCAAAACTGCCTAAGAGATTACTCAAGACCAAGATGTTTTAATCAGGCCTATTTTTTGGGGGGGAGTATCCAGCTTGAGGCACCATAAGTGGAGTAGATTTTTAGAAAGTCTTGAGCACCCACTCTTTGAAAAAACTGGTTGCATTAATGTATCTGAAGAAGAGCACCAAAAATTGCTGAACTAAAAATAAGTTTACATCAGAAATTGAAATTCCCTCAATTTAGCATTTATGGAGGACTTAGTGCTTTAGGCAGCTTTGAAAATCCTAGACACTGTGCACAATGCATGTTTATCTCTAACACTGGCAGATACAGGTAAGCATCTTCCACCTAGACCGCTGCAGTATTTAACTTATTTTTTTTCTGTTAACTCTAAGGAGGATTAACTGCATAATTAAGGGCTAGTGATACTATTTTTGTTCAGTAGTTAAAAAATTTAAAAATATTTATGGTTTAGATACAAGTGAAATGTATGTAAGGAAATATAGTATTTTTCTCCTCTAAACCTTAATAGCTGGTTTCAGATTTTCATTGAATGATATTCTAAGACTTGATTGTTTGAATGGTTTTTCCAATGTTTATTTCTTGTTATGTGTAAATAGGAAAGAAATATTAAATATTCTAATGTTCTTTCATTAACACAGCAACATTTCAAAGGCTAAGTTAAAAACAAGATGCTGAAGTTTAAAATTTTTCTGTTCAGCAGTTCATTTACACAACTGCCCTGAGTAGATGTTATATTCTGCTTAACTAATGGCCTTTAAGAGTTTAAAAATCACTCAGTAAATCTACTGTCCTGGTTTAGTGGGACGGAATTTTAGAGTCAGTTTTCTGTTGAGGAAAACTGTTATTTTGTAAGGACTACAACACTCAATTTCATGGGAACAAAGTTGATAAAAACTTTGTTATAAGTTTCAGCTAATACTGGTATGCAGGTCACCATAGTGCTCAAGGTCTTGGGATAAACAGATACAAAGGCTGGGGGGAGCGGAAACCTAGGGGACTCAATGCCAAAGTGACCCCATGCTGACCAATTAATACTATTCGTACCATAAACGTTACATTCACTATAAATCGGGGAGTTTGCTGGGGACGGCAAACTTCCTCATTCTCTTCCTCTCCCTCCTGCTTCCTCTTTTGTGGCTGATGTCTCGAGAGGGACTTGTTTACCGTCCTAACCCTGAGGCCTATTCCCCCACAATATTGGCTGAGTATATATATTTTATTATAAAATCTGTGTATTTTATATTTAACTGTTGTTATTATTATTATTGTTGTTGTAATTTTATTAGATATATTTCTATTTCAACCCACTAATCTCTCCCGGGTGGGGAAGAGGCATCGGGTGATAGAGCAACTGTATAAACCACGACAGCTACTTAAAGATAACAACACTTCTCAGGCATTTTGGATTTGAGTTAAGAAAATAGGGTTTTCTCAGTTAATTATTCATGCCTTCATTAATGTTTTGTACTCAATAAAAACATAATTGAAATGTTCAGGTGAACTAATTGTGCTTGTGGCTATGCATGGGATCATGAGGTTAGATTTTAAATGGTAAAAAAGCTCCTATTTTTGTTTGGATTACATAGCTTAAAGAATTTGGCTCTAAAACTTCCTTACTTAGAGATTCCATTAAATTATATTAATTTAAAATATCTATGGAATGATGCTTTTACAAAAATATTAATACAAAAGCAAGTTAATGGGCTGGGTTTATGAAAATTACAGTAAGTAAAAAAGGTTTATCACAGTTTTGGTAACTTCATATTAAAAGAAAATCACATGTTCTTAATGAATTTTAAACTGTTGTGTTCTAGGTACTTTCAGTTTCATGCTCTGAAACAGTAGACACTATATAGCTTATGCTTTCTATCAGGGAAGCCTACAAAGTGAACTTCTGCTTCATTAGGACTGCAGTGTTTTCTTGGCCTAGAGATTGGCTGGTGGACATTGCCATCAGCCAACCAGCATCACAGCAGTCATATCCTAGGAGTTTCCAAGCAGCAAATATTTGGCCAACTTCAGCAACCTGAGCTCCATCCTTCAAGCAGGCCTGAACAGCCTCATCGTAGGTCAGTTTGGTAGGGTGTATTAGTTAGTAAAAACAACCTAATAGGAGGAAAAAAATAACAGGCAGAGGAGAATTACTATTTGAACATAAGCGTAACGCTATATATATCTATATATAGAGCCGCTCGGCATGGCATAAAATCCCCACCCTCAATTCATTCAGTTCTAACTGCACTGTAATGTAGATTCCTCCCTTGCCTGCAGAGGTAGAAAAAGGAAGAAAAGGTTGGAGGAGAGGGATGGTGGAAGATACTCTGGGATTCAGAGGAGGGTCTCAGTTCTGCATCTAGCTTTAGTATGCAGATGACACAAAAATGGGAGGAGGGTTGATACACCAGAGGGTCATCCAGAGGTATCTGGACAGCCTGGAGAAATGGGCAGACAGGAACTTCATGCAGATCAACAAGGGGTAGTGCAAAGTCCTGCACCTGGAGAGGAACAGTCACTAGTATATGCTGGGGACCACCCAGCTGGAAAGCAGCTTGGCATAAAAGGACCTGGGATTCCTGGTGAACAGCAGGCTGACCATGAGCCACCAATGTGCCCTTGCCACAAAGAAGGCTAATGCTATCCTGGGCTGCATTAGGCAAAGTATTGCCAGCAGGTCGAGGGAGGTGATCTTTTCCCTCTACTCAGCACTGGGAAGGCCACACCTGGAGTCCTGTGTCCAGTTCTGGAGACTCCAGTACAAGAGAAAGATGGACATGGTGGAGAGAGTCCAGTGAAGGCCACAAAGATGATGAAGGGACTGGAGCATCTCTCCTATGAGTAAACGCTGAGAGCTGGGACTGTTCAGCCTGTAGAGGAGAAGGCTCACAGAGGATCTTATCAATGTATATAAATACCTGAGAGTGCAAAGAAGATGGAGATCTGGAATTCAGAGGAGGGTATCAATTCTGCATCTAGCTTTAAGGTTCCAGATTCATTTACCAACAAAGTAAGCTCTTTTCAGTGGTGCCCAGTGACAAGACAAGAAGCAATGGGCACAGACTGAAACACAGGAGGTTCCATCTGAACATTAGGAGAGACTTGGAGATATTCAAAAGCTGTTGGGACATGGTCCTGGACAGCCTGTTCTAGCTGATCCTGCTTGAGCAGGGGGTTTGGACCAGATGACCTCCAGAGGTCCCTTCCTACTTCAAACATCCCATGATTTTGCTCAGTTTCAGACTACTTGGTGAAGAAAATGGTATGAGAAAGATTAGAAAGATAAGAGTTATTTCAGTTCTATCCCCACAAAAAAAGCACAGCAAAGAAATGTTGGGTCAGATAAAATTATGAAGACAATTGAATTAACTTTGTGTAAATTTTTGAAATTTTATACTATTACAAGAATAAATTTAAAAAATTACATTGTGGCTATGGTGCTATGGTGGAGAAGAACCTTTTAAACAATTTCATTGCTGTCAGAGACTATCTACAGCATTTCAACCAAAAACATCACTGTTGAGAGTAGTTAATCTAACCCTTTGTAAAATGGTTGCTTAATTCCATTTCAGCAAGTCAACAGTGTTACATGGTGTTCCTAAAGAGAATGTTTATTAAGTAGAAACCTGTACCTACTATGTACTTAAGACTTTTCCTCAAAGTAAATAGGATTTCAGACTTAATGGAACAAGGATTTGGACTGATATTATGCAAACTTCACCTAGCTTATTAGTTGCGCTTCAAATCATATGTTAATATAATGTAATTTTCTAGGTATTTGCATACGGTCACGCTTTTGACATATGACATCAATAATAGCAACTCTTATACTCTGCCCCTTCTTTAAATGTGAGAACGTTAATAATAAACCTCATGGAAGGTGAGGTGAAGAATGTGTATACAGAATGTACGATTAAATAAAATACTGTCAATAAACTCAGTACAAATTTGCTGTTTTTTCCTGCCAAAAGGTTAGAAGAGTTCCTAATGTGCTAACTTCTAAATCTTGATATTTATTAATTTATGTGGAGGGAGATTAAAATTGCATGTTTTGTATTAATACTTGGCAATTAGGTCACTCCTACAGAGGATGAGCATACTTTATTTGACTCCTCACACTAAATCATGGGGCAGAGGGCTTATACAAACCTAATAAAAACCTAACTATGATTGATATTCTACATGTAACAGAATAGCTTAAAGAGGAAAACTTGAGCACTTGACCTAAATACCTTACACCCTCATGACTGCAGGAGTTTGAGGGATGCGCTGTCATTGGAGATTTTTCCAACATCAGTTCTAAATCATGAGACTACATTTTTTATATCACAGATAGGTGTTCTAGGCCAGTGGTCTCCAAACCTTTTTGATCACACACCCCTATCAGTAAAAAATTTTAGAGCATGCACCTCCAATATATGTGTATTTATTTATTAATTATATACATGGATAACTGTACTAATATACTATATTTTATAAACATGCACAAAAAATAAAAAGGATGAGATAAAGATGAAATAAACAATATTTTAAAATTTTATTTTTCTCTATTAATGCTACAAAAACCTTTTTTCTCTCACTAAAAATATTATGTGATTGAATTTGTGCTTGATTTTATTGGCAAAACAATGTATTTAATTTGTCACCATATTGTTTTTTGTGTATTATTTCAGCCATTTTTACTGCAGCAGGAAGAACAATTGTTTCCCCAATGACATGTGGCTTTTTGCCTTTGCCTCAAAAGAGGCTTCTAGACATTCATCATTAAGTTTAGTGAAGTATTGTATCATCAAGGGACTTATAATATCGTTGAAAATATTGTAGAAGTTTGTCTTCATGTTCTGAATGCTTAGTTTTTAAATATCTTGCTAATCAAGATGGCTTGATATTATCATTAGCTCAAGCAATATCTCAAGGCACAATATACACTTAGGGTGAGGTTCATAATGGATGTAAATCCATATTTCAAAAAGTCCTCTTGATAATTTTGATTTTTTTTGACAGACTTTTTGTCAGATCTGAATAAATCGTCATTGTTTTTATCTTGTAATGTAGCTCACAGAGAACTTGTACTAAGAGTAGGAGAATTGTCAGCTCTGTTATTTTCTTGTTTTCTTGTGCTCACATTATCAGTATTATCTTCAATCTGCGGTTTCTTTGAAGGAATCTTTTTAAGCCACTTTTCTATTTTGTGAGTGTTAATTTAGTTAAGACTAGATAATATAATCCATAGATCCACTTAACCAAGCATACATAAACTGTAATATGTCACAATATGCTGAAATCAAAAGAATGGGTGAGGATGCCACTGTCAACCCTTCTGGGTTGTGGAAAATCCACTCTTCCCTCAAGATACCTTGTGTGTGTACTTGATGAGACCGTCTATCATACAGACTGAGTGAGGGCGCCAGTGTCAATCTGAATATTAAATATAAGTAAAACCTAATTTCTTTCTTATTTTTAAGATAAAACATAAAAAAATAAAGTTCTAATATTTTAATTTTAATATTTTTTGCAAGAGTGACTCAGTATTGGATTGCCTTGAGGACCTATCTCTGCAGAGACGATGATAGCTCATCCCTGAGTTGACCCGTAAGCCCAAAACTAAACAGGGGACTGCTGCATCATTCAAAGAACCAAAACCTGGGTTGAGCCTTGAAATCCCTTAGCAAATATACCCTGAGTCCCAATCGAACCACCATTCAGTTGCCTAAAAGTAAGATAAGCTGGAGGGTTTCACTTTGCTTTCAATGGATCCAGACAATAAAAAGATGTGCAAGAGACAGAGCATACAGAAGTGAACATCACCCATTAATAAATAAAGATAAGGGGAAACACCCCAGGTGGTATAATCCACTCAGGCACACTCCTGCTCAGTGTATTCAGTCTGGGAATGGGGAGTTGCTTCTCCAGCTATGCAGCTGGCAGGTGAGAGCACCCTTCCCCCTTGGTCAGGAGAACAGCCAAGGTAACTTATTGAGAGCCCTTAACTGGAGGGGTAAGTGAATATTTGGCATGCTTTAAGTTTGTAGTCACAGGTGACTGACTAACACGTGTAGTATTTAGTGCGCTTGTGAGTTGTGATAGTGTGTTCTATGAATCGCCTGTGGGTTGTAATAGTGAATATTGCCTTTGGGATGTATTAGTGAGTTTTGTGGATTGCTGAGAATCGCCTGTGGGCTGTAATAGTGCATTTTGTGACTCTCTTGTTGTTGCAATAGTATTGTCACCAAAATCGGGAATAAAACCTCTTAAAACCAATGTAGTATTAAGAAGCAGGCATTCTC